>NW_008650323.1:0-69502 GCF_000695815.1 Acanthisitta chloris
CAACGGGTGTTGCGTTTGGTCTGGTTTCCTTCCCTTTCTCTTTTTAGTGTTTTTTTTTTCCTTTCCGTACGAAATAATGCCGGGGGTCCCGGAGGTCAGTCGGGGTAACTAGGGGAACGAGTGCGCGGCTCGCACGGAGGGATGCTCGCAACTCTTGTGCTGTTATCCTTTAGGAAAGTGACTTCTTTCCAAGCCATAGTGAGTTGTTAATCATCTTGTCTCACTCATCCGGCAGAATGCCTCTTCAAAACTAATTATTAATCGATAGCATGTATTAAATCCGACAGCCGTATAAACTTGGTTAGTGCCTTTTTATGCTTGTGGATGGTATCCATTAAAAAGTGGTGGCAAGCGTTGGTGAACCGTGAAAAACAGGTTGCCCAGATATGTGGGGCTCCGGTGGTGAGAATGAGTTATTTGGGGCTTTATTTCAGAAATATTTATACTAAGTAGATCTTCTGTGTTTTGGATTTTGTTTTTTTAAAAATACTTTCAAATTCACTGAAAGTCTATTAAAATGCTAAAATACAGAAGAATGGGAAAGCGGCTCATTAGCTCTCTTGGTGTAATCGATACTGTGCAAGCTTAGAAGAGGATAGGTTCTTGATCTTAAAAGTTTGTGGTTTAAGTTATCTTTCTTCAGTTGGTGGCTGCCTTCTGTCAGCTTGAGATAGCAGAGCTTTCTGTGGTAGTGGCCTTATTGTTGCCGTGTTAGTACCCTCTTAAGTGTATCTTTGTGGTGTGGAACGGGTGGATATAAAGGGATGCTGGAAAATTAAAGACGTGCTATCTGTTTTGAGTATGCTTTTGCTGTTCTGGAATCTTAATGAAATCATACTCTAGGTTGTATCCCAAACCTGTTCTAACACCCTCAGGGGGAAAAATCTTATTCAGATTGGGATGTGCATTAAGACTGGCAGACTTAATTTGCTGCAGACATAATGCAGTATCTAGGTTTTGCCTCAATTTAGGTTGCAATTCATGTTGGCATGAGGGAATCTTTAGCTTGTTTGTTGGGTTTTTTTCCCCATGATCTCTATGACAATTAATCCTGAAGTGGCAGAAATTACTGGGCAGTTCAATAGAATGGACTGTAGGATAGAGCGCACTGTAGAATGGGGATGGGTGCAGAAGCAGTGAGGAGAAAAATAGTGTACTGCAAACTATGGCCAGATCAAACTATTTGGTTTGAGTATCTCTCCACAGCACAATACAAGAGGGCCTTCCCTCTTGCCTGTTAGCTCCTTGGGATAGTCTTATGTTCCTGTGATTTGTGTTTTGCTTCAAAAGAGAAACTGCTGGTTCTGTTTAGGGGAAGCAGACAAACATACTAGTAAGAGAACAAATAGGTGAGATCTTTATTTGAACTCTAAATAGGCCTGAGAGATAACTTTAGAAACCTAAACGTTTAGACATAAAGCCCAGTGCTGTGAACAAACATTTAGAAGACTTTTAAGGATAGCTGATGCTGGGATGGATAAACGTGGCACATGGTTTATGCTAAAGGAAATAGATTAGGTGGATTGGTAGTAGTTTTTTAAAACTAAGATTTCTTCTCTATTCACAAGTACTGACAGGTGCATTTACAGGATTTTGGTTTGTGTTTGAGGATGCTGAATTTTGCACCTAGATTTGTATATTCTCAGAATTTGTTTGGTTTATTATCAAAACTTAAAAATATTCTCTGATTCTGAATGCTGTTTCCCATCTTGCTTTTCTTCAAAATGCTATCTCAAGGTTTAAATCTATGTGCAATACTCTTGAGAGAGTCTGCAAACTACACTTTTCTTAAAAACCTTTTCCCCTGTGTAACCATTAAATTGTTTGAACTTTCTTGGAACATAGTTAAACAAAGCAGATAGTGCATACTCTGCAACTCTCTGGTGATGGAGCAATAGCAATCGATCAGAAATCATAATTTTCCTGCTATGGGCTTCTCCCTTTTCTTGCTACAGACTTAATCCTTGAGTGTTTGTTGTATGTTGTCCTTCTTTTACCTTGGGACGGAATGTTTGTGTTACCTTACATGTTACCGTCTGCTACTAGGTGTGTTTTCTGGCAAGCTCTGCTCTAGAGACCATGTCATGCAAGCAGATTTATGAGTTATCAACAGCTTGTTGTCCTAAAAGATCTTGGAACCCTTGCTTTGGTTCATACTGTACATATGGTTATTGCAAGATATCTTCTGTAGCCAGTGAAGATGCAGTGTAAAGATCACTTCATGCAGATTTCCCTTTTTTAAAAAGAAAACAAAATTGTTGGGTTTGCTATTAATACTATTTAAACAAAATGAATTGTTTTACTTTTCTCTGAATGCTATTGACATTCAGAACAATCGTATTTCATGCTGGTACTGCAAGTAGATGTCAACATAGTAACATACAACCAGAAACAAACTGGATTACAAGTGGCAGTCAATAGTCTGTTTAGCTAGGGAGCAAAGGAGAATACTTTTGCACTTTGCTGCTATAGACCTGCTGATCACAGTGCCTGTAATTGCAGGGGGTTTATTTTGTCTTGGCTCTTATACGATCCTATGGATGGACTGCCTATGAACAAGTAGTTAAAATTTCTTCATGGATTATGTCTTTAGGTTTTGTTTAGTCCAAAATGAGTTTAACATGTGAGCTGAGTCTGCTCTGTAGTATGTAACCAAATGTGGTAACAGCACAAGTGGAAGCGTTGCACTCTTCAGTTAAATTAAAATCCATCTGTGATCATACCTGAAGCTCTTGATGGTGTTACAAACATCCTCAGGAGAGCAACACTTAGAGGCAGATTAAACCCTTAAATATGGCCTGCAATACACACTCTGAATTTTTACTAGCTCCATTTATTGAAGGGATGACTTAAGCTTAAAGGCATAACTTTTGCTGTCCTTTATTTTCTGTCTTCATTCTGATGCAGGTTCCTCTTCAGCACTGCTGGTTCTAGTATTACTAGATCTTTACTTTAAAACACCAAGTTCTTTATCAAGGAGCTTCAAGCTTGCAGTTTGTTTTCTGTGTACACCCATCTTATTTTATCCAAGTTCTTAGATATTACTCTGTTAGTTATGTACTTACTGAGATTTGAATTGTAGGCAGGAGAGATCCCTCCAGGGCATGCCTTGCCCTACTAGCTCTATTTACAGTCAAATAAGTAAGGAAGTTATTTCTTCTTTTTTTTTCTTTCTCCTGCATTGTGTTATGTGAACTCTAGTGACTCAAAGGCACTCTTAGGTGCAAAATATCTTCTGAAATGTTTTAAAATCAAACTTCATACACTGCTTTCTTAAGAGGAAGAAACTTGAGTGATAAAAAGGGAATAGGAAACTAATAATAGGTTGTATATCATAGCCTTTGTTGCCTCTGTTGAATCTGAAATAAAGTTCCTTTTCCAACAGTATGTACATCTGTTGTGATTCTTATGATGGACATATTTTATTAACCCCTGTTGTGAGATCAGTTGCTACAGATCAGACAATCTGTAGGACTATATTTCTGCCTTAAAAAAGTAGACACGGATCATGATTGAGCAAACTGGTAAGTACTAAATTGACTTTGTTCTGTGCCAGCATCATGTAAATATTGTGTAAGCAGGTTCCACCTGTCATCAAACTAAACCCAGACCTGTGTGTCTCTCTGAGGTTGCAACAGGTGCAAAAATGTCCCAATTGGACCTATCACAGGTCTCTGAACTCTGATCCTTAAAAAAACCCCCATGATGTGAGCTAACAGTCATTTGAACTGCAAAGTAAGTCCTAAGATTGTCAGATAATGGCAATGAATGATAGCTAATGGAACTTGGAGATAGCTCTGCAAAGGGTTGTGAAGGTCTTGAGGTGGAAAGCATAGTCAATACTTTTGGTGGCTTGGCTGTCAAATTCATCAATGATGCTTCTATGTGACCTCCAAATGCTCATATTGCTGTTCCTCTTTGCTAGTCCCAACCCATTCCAAAGGAGTAAAAGAGCTTTGAAGGAAAGTTGTTCAAGATTTATGTGTGGTCCCTTGCTAGAGTAACAGCAGCTGTACGTATGTTTGTTCTGGCCTATGAAGGAAGTGGAGACTCAACTATGGCTGAGTCTTCTCCAGGCACCAAAGAAACAGGTAGGTATTTGGAGCCAAGCAGCTATATAAAGAGAAGGGGTCTAATAAAGTTCACTGGTGGTACTAACGTCTCCCTTGGCTTCTCTTGCATTAGTCTGGCTGGAACTCTCAACCTACTACACACTCAGCTGTTAAAGTTGCTGTTAACCAGCTTCAGACTCCAGTGCAAACACGTTAAAATCAAGTTAAATAGTTGACCTATGATAACTTGCCAGTTAAGTTAGAATTTCAACCTTCAGGCCTGTGTAAGTGGTGTGTACGTGACTGTAGAATGACAGAGGGCAGTTCCACAATCAACGCTTGCCTTGTTGGCACAAGGGTTTTTGAAGGGCATTGGAGTTTATACTTAGAAAAAAAATCACTCTTTCTTATTGGGGTTGGTGCACTCTGAAAGGTTTTCACCTATGCCACTAACAATTTGCCCTTTTAAAATAATACTTGCATATTTCAGACTTTTTTTTTTTACGGCTTTTGGGATGGAAGGCAAGAGAAGGGCAAGGCAGAGTGAAAGATTTTGAAGTTGCTTCTGTTGTAGCAGCAAAACCAGTAGTCAACTTGATTGTGTCTCTGTGTTGTTTATTACAGGAATACTGGATTTTCAAGGTTGTATCTTAGCTGGATGTGACTGTAGGATAACTGCTTTTTCATGAAGTTGCTGCATAGTCTCTGCAAGGTCCTAAAGCTGTCAATTTGATTAATGAAATGAGCATAGATGTCTTTATCTTATATTTAAGGGAAGCAAAATTTAGTTCACACTTTGAGTGTACCTTGGCTTTATTTGCACATGTTTAGTTAATGCTTGTTTCAGTTCTGCTACAATTAGTTAGTTATTTGGACAGATGTCCCCACAGCTGTCTGCTTCTTGTTTCTTAGTGGAGAAACACTGTAATAATTAAAGTAATTTCACACTAGGCATTGACTAGGTGCTTTTAGGTGAATTCTGTGCATTTTAAGAAAACAGTCTCACTTGTTTGAGGTAACTGCAGCTTTTCTGCGGTTTTGATGACTCCCTGAATATCTTGTACACTGAGCGGCTTTTAAACCTGAGGGTTCTATACTTAGAAACGTGCAACTGCTTCCTCTGTCTCAGCTTCTGAGAAGGTAATAGATGCCTCCTGAACAGTTAGAGATGTCAGTTGCAGGAAATCCGGGCTAGGAAGCAAAACAGTGTAACGAACAGAAGGCAGCAACTATGGTACTTCTGCTAGCTGATCCTTCCTCCATTTAATACAGTAGCAAGAAGATGGCAAAGTGGTTTGGCTTTCATACATCCTCAGGCATGGGACAGTGGGGAAGTGACAGGGCACAGAGTCTGTTAATTACCTGCTACACGTCAGTGCTGTATATTACTCTTTGCCTTCAGTTTGTCTTGTGTTAGGTGCTTAGGAGTGACCTGCAAATGTGTGGGAAACTTTATGAATCTGGAAATGTGCACTGTTAAAATTGTAAGATTCTTCAGTTGACTAAGGTTACTTTTTCACTTATGCAAAACACTTTCTACATGATATATGCAATTACTTGTTTACGACTGAGTTTTGCCCAGGAACTAAATGTGGTGCTGGACTGAAAAGATTATTGAAGCAGTAGCTGCTCTGCTTTCTGTCAGTTATTGGCTGGAAGCTCTCTTGGAAAGAAGGCTCCTTCTGTGTAGTAGTATAGTGCTGAATGTATTAAACCAGCAGAAGATTGTGTTCCAGTGCACACGTGTGTGTGATTTTTAATGTTATACTATCCCTGCAAAAACGGGGCCTGTATGCATGTTGACTCAACTGTGTTTAAGATGTACTCTAATGCATAGACAGCTCCTAGCAGCAAACTGATGCTATTGTCAGTTGAATTCACTCACCCGGCAGAAGAAACAAGGTACACAAGGCAAGCTATGCCATTACAGATCTGAGAGTGTATAGGTCAGACTGTTTCCTAGCCTGCTTATCTTAGTGATCACACGTCTTTCTAGCCTGCTATAACTGTGCCAGCAGATCTCTCTATATTTGAAAACATTTGTTCAGAGCAGCCTCCACTCTTGCCCCAGTCCTCCTCAATGATCATTCTTTAGCTAATCTAGTGTTGAAGACATTTATAGGAAGTAACATAAAAACATTTTGTTTCAGGTTAAGCCCTGGATAAAGCTAAATGCATAGTAACAGAAATCTCAAAGCAAATAGTTTTTGTGGCAGGTTTTTCCCCCTTGTTATGCCTCTTAACATAAACCCATCACCTTGCTATTCATACAAAGCATCCTGTCCCTGCTGACATTGGAAGCCTGCCTTGCCTTGCGTCCTCTTTCTGCTGCCTGATGGAATGACACCGGGAGAGAGATTAGTGTGGTTGAGGTTATGTAAAGTTTTTGGTTGACCCTGAAACCTTGTTGTTTGTTTGGCTTAACAAAGGTGAGTTAATTGAGGTTCTACCCTAAAGAGTTAATAGCCAACAGTGTGTTTCTTCCTTGATCCTGTTAACTGTAGTTCAAAAGTCTGCTTGATAAAAAATGTTGTTACAGATAGTGCTGTGCTCCACCCAAGCCTGATCACTTTTGTTTCATTTAGTTGATGCTGTTGGGACAAATAAGATTTTAATTCTAGCATGTGTAAGCTCATTGAAGTGTCAAACAAGAAATAGTTCTTCTACCAGGACCTGCCTCTTTTTTCTTTTTTTTTTTTTTTAAAAAAAACACTTGTGTCTCCTTAAGATAGGTTGTTAAATGGGAGGTGTGTCATGCAACTAGCATTGACAACAACTTCTAGTTTGTCTTCAGAGAAGCGAGGAATCAAGACCTTTAATGTTGCATTGTAATTTGGAGATGAAATACAAAGCTGCTTGAGAAACCAGAAGTCTGTACCATTTTCCTCCTAGTGCCTAGGAAACAAGCTGCAAACAGTTTTTAGAGTGTTCTTTAAAAAGTGACTTTCTGTAAGTTTCTTAATCTGAAGCATATTTTTGTGCATGGCTATAAATGGGAGAGAGTGTAATATGCTTCTTAATGCAATGTTACTTCACGCTGCAATTTATTCACTGAGTTGAAAAGCTTATTTGGGCCTCTGTAAGCAAAGCTGTCAAGCTTGGATCACCTGTGTTTTGACTTGTCCTAATTAACTATTCTTATACACTGAAAGCATGGGGGGAGGGGGGAAGAAGCATAATTTAAACTTGGCTTCCTCTTCTGTGTAGTATCAATGCTTTTCTGTCCAACCCCTCTCCGTCTAGTAAATTCATCTCAATAAACTGGTTTTATTGACAATAGACTTGGTTTTGTTTCATTTATATCTACTTAAATCAATTGCAACTAAACTGGAATAAATTATTTTGGAAACAGACTGCTGCATTGCTTACCATTTGCTTATGCAGTCGGTACCAACTCTGTTGCCAGTCTCATGCAAACACTGTCTGGTTCTTACCCTCACTTTTCTGCTTCCACTTTCTTATCTCTGAAACGGGGACAACAGCATTTTCTAAAGCCCTTTTAAAGGGGAGTTGGCTACATTAGTCACCGTGTATGTATTCAGATAGGAAGGAAGCCTAATCTGCTATTATAGATTATTCCAATGTCTTAATTTCAGCAGATGCAGCAAAAAAGTTGTTGAAATACTTTTATTTTTTTCCAGCCAAGGCAAAGTATGTTATGAACATAATGGCACAGAAGCCCTCAAAATTAAATTGTATTAATGAAAGCTGTGAAATAGTCTAATAGATTTTATTTCTGACTGAGAGTAATTGGAGGCCAATGAAAAGTTGGGACACTCAGCATCTGCAGAACAGCTGCAGTTCTCATGCAGCAGTAACCTTTAGTTAATTTGTCTTCAAAACATGTCTATGTGGAACTTGGGAAAGTGAAAAGGAAACAGTTCTATAATTGCATTAATCACAAGAGCAGGGGAATGCTGGTAAAGCACTGAATATGCTTTTCATCAAAATATTTTATTAACTAGTTCATAAAACTGGAATCTAGTCCTGAAATTAACAGAGGGAAAATCCATCTCAACTGTTAAATTCTGTAGTCATGATCTGCCAGAAAAGCTAGCTGCCTCTTCAAAACAGTTGGTATTTACATCCATTGCACATAAATAGAGAGGAGAAATAAAGTTAAGCAGCATTAGTTCATTCAAGCATACGATCTGCAAGTATCACCAATAGGTAAGATTCAGCATTCAGTTATGTAATGACAAAATAGTTCCAGTTAACTTATTTGCTGAATTATGAGTTTCACTTATTATTCAACTCTGCAGAAAGCCATGAAAAGGAAATAACCTTGCTGATCTCTTTCCATTAATATCCCTCACATTGTTTGTCCTATGAATTATGACTTATAGGAAAATTAACTGTCCATGCTATATATCATACACAAGCAAGTCTTAAACAGTGCACACTGTAAAAATATTGACATGCCTCCAAGAGGTTAATTTCCCTCAGATTAGAACTTTTTTCCAGAGGAAACATTAACACCTATTTCTACTGCAGAATGGAAGTAGAGCTCCATTTGTTTAAATTTTTTTTTAATGGACTCTTACCACCTAAGTCTCACTTGACTTCATGCTTCATTCTAAAATAGAAACCATTCCAAAACTTGGGGTGTTATTGCAGAATTAATTAACTCTCTCATCACAATTGTTTACCCCTAGTCTATTTTATACATTTGGGCTGGGAGGCCACTAATCAAGCATGTTGCTAGCTAGTTGTTATGCCAAAGAGGTTAGCAGCAGTACAGCAAGGGTTGGTAGTGAAGGAAAGCTTAATCATTCAACTGTAATTGTTCAATTTGCCAAACCCCCTCAAAATTCACCACGTAGCAGCTTACAACTGCTCAATTTCTGCTCAAACTGTGGCTTCAAGTCCTTTGTTTTCTCTTAAGGACTTGATTGCATGCTTAGCTTCATGGTATGGAAAGAACAAATATTTTCAAAGACCTGACAACTCACAGGTTTTCTGTCAAGTCATGTAAGCGATGCTGATTTGGCTTCATTTTGCCTTAGTGAGGAAGAAGTGGCATATGCTTAGGTCCAATGCCATTTGGGCTTAACATCCTTCTGTGACTTTATTCTTGAATTTACTGTGTGAAAACTGAAGTCTCAGACTTGGGGCATTCCTCTCAGTAAAGGTAGTTTGGGAAAGTAATGGGGAGTTTCCATGAGGATGGAGAAAAGGGCAAAATACAAAACTGGTAGACCATGAAATCAATAAGTGTTGTCCAAATCTTGTCTGGGCAAAGTACAACAGTATTCCACAAACATGTACGTACGCAATGTGAGGACTTTCTAGAAAACACTTGTGTTTTGACTGAAAATTTCTTAAACTGCCTATTTTAAAAACAGTCTTATAAAATAGAGGGTTATGATGGAAAGCTGCAAAGATAAATGTCACTCTTGCTTTGCTTTTTAGAAAACAAACGAGCAAATAATAGAATCAGAGAATGGTTTGAGTTGGAAAACACCTTAAAGATCATCTAGTTGCAACTCCCCTGCCATGGGCAGGGACACCTTTCACTAGACCAGGGTGCTCAGAGTTTCATTCAGCCTGGTCTTGAGCACCTCCAGGGATGGAGCATCCACAACTTCTCTGGGCAACCTGTTCCACTACCTTAACACTCTCACAGCAAAGAACTTCCTCCTAATATCTAATCCAAACTTACTTTCTTTCCTCCTTGTCCTGTCACTACGTGTAAAAAGTCCCTCTCTGTCTTTCTTGTAGGCTCCTGTCATGTACTGGAAGGCTGCAATTAGGTGACCTCTAAGCAGTCTCTTTTTCTAGGCTGAACAAATCCAATTCTTCCAGCTTTTCTTTGTATGAGACGTGCACTGTCCCCCAAATCATCTTGGTGTTCCTCCTCTGGACTCTCTCCAACAGATTGATGCCCTTCCTGTGCTGGGGACCCCAGACCTGGATGCAGCACTCCATGTGAGATATCATCAGAACTGAGTAGAGGGGGAGAGTCACCTCCCTCGACATGCTGCCCACGCTGCTTTTGATGCAACCCAGAATATGGTTGGCTTTCTGGGCTGCCAGCACACATTGTGGACTCATGTCCAGCCTCTCACCCACGAGCACCCCCAAGTCTTTCTCGGCAGGGCTGCTCTCCATCTGTTCATCCCCCAATCTGTATTGATACTGGGGGTTGCCCTGACCCAGGTGCAGCACCTTGCAAAGACCCATTCTTCTTCACTTTCCCCAACCACCCAATTGTGTAGTATTTCTTCTGCAATCCTTGATAAGTGTTCTGTTTCCATTATCAACTGGAATATTTTCATGCAAAATTTGCTTAATCTGAAGAGGATAGCTCTTATGTTGTGTCTGTAGCTGTAGACATAACAGCCATCTGTAAACCTTCAGTAGAACAGTACTTTGTGCAAGCATGGACTGCAAATTATCATTACAAAATCACTAATACTGACTTGTACTTCTTTTAAATGTGACCTTCAAGGCCTCAAAGAGTCAGTAGTGAAATGTGTTCACTTTGTAGAACCACTAGTGTACTCACTAAAAGAAATTACACATATTCATTGTTGTTCAAACCTTATTTAAAGACCCTTTTAAACTCTTGTTAGAAGTTTGTGAGAAAAGAATGTAAATCGAGCTGATGTTGTAAAAGTGTTGATGTTCTGTTTATCAGTGGAGTTCTTTCCAAGTAATTTGTTTTGCTCTTTATCATTTATTTGTCATGTACTCTGCATCATGTCCATCCTTGAGGAAGAGCTCCTGTATGCCTTTGAATGGAGCCACAGCAAATGGTGAAATCATATACTCTTTCTCACAACTTCTGTCTGAAGAACTCCTTCTCCTTTGCTAAGAGGATTTTACAGCAGGACAATAATATGCTTCCCAATGCATTATAACAGTAATAAGCATTTCAGATCCAAAATCTTACTGTAACACTGCATTGTAGAAATATTTACGTTAACTAAACCAATGTCTGCAAAGCTGTATTTAGGCAGGGAGGTTCATCTACACTACTATACTGAATGTTTTGATTAACAACTATTGCATAGTTCAGAACCTGTTTTAATTTGCAGCTTGATTTCACTCTTGCTCATTTTTTGTTCTTGTTCATATACCAACACTGGGTTTTGGTTTAAATGGCTTTTGTTTGTGATCTTGCATCATAGTTTCTGATGTACAAATGAAAAATACAAAAGAAAGCAATGTTACCTCCTCTCACCTTCTATTTTTGCAGTACAGATTGCTTTGGCTGAACCACAATAACCTCATTCTTCCAGCACTTGTCTCCCTCTGTTCCTATTTCTTGAAGGTGGATGACCAGAAGTGTAAAAATCATGCCAGCTAAGTTTCACCAGTGCTTTGCAGAATGACAGCAAGATAGCAGGAAAGGGATTTCAAGCATCTAGCTGTTTCTTGAAGTTCTTTCTCTTCTGTTTTATTTGCTTCTAGTGTTGAAATGCCTAAACTGTGTGTCTGAACTGATGATATGCAATGAAAAAATGTATTCCTGTTGCATTTAGTGCTATCAGTTATGTCAGAGAAAGGAGAGGCAAAATGAATTGCAGTCGGTGAGTAGGACATTTTAAAGTTGACTTTAAAAATATCCAATTTTTGAAACATAGTTCTTCATTTAGTTATCCTTGAAACTAAAGCAGTAATGGCTTAGTGTATGGTTGGCCAGGACTGTTTGCAGGCCTCTCAACTCAGCTGAGCAATAAATGTTTGGAAAAGGTGTTTATATGCTGAAGGCATGTCAAAGTCTACAGTACCACCAGATTTACTGGGTGCCCAAGTATATGGGTAATATGAGTCAAGGGACTAGTACCATCCTTGTTAATGACTGAAATGATTCCAGGAAATGACTCTAAAAGATACAGCCAGTGTGCCAGCTGATTATTCTGTCACTTTTTTAAGCTTACAGGGCTGCTGAAGTTTATCAACCCATGTGCTACCTGTATAATACCTTATCTTTCTTCTGTAAATAAAATTGATGACAAAACCTATATTGCTCTCAAGGGCGATGAGGTCCAATTTCCAGATACAGAAGTTCGGGAACTCTCCTATTATTTCAGACTAATCAAAGGAGAGATTCTGTTCATAGCATAGACTGAAGTAGGAAATTAAAGAAACTAGATATATTTTAATCTGTATTTTGCTAGTCTGCACCCTCTTGTCAAAGGATATAATTGAACTAAGTTAGATGGGGTTTTTGTGGTTCTCGTCTACAGGCAGGCACTTTCTGTTGTTAAATCAACACCCTTTCCTGAACTACTTTTTTTCTATTGATTTTCAGATATTGCAGAAGCTGGGAAGCTAGGAGGGTTAAGTTTGATCCCCGCCCATTTGTTTGTCCCACAGGAGATAATTCTCTGGTCATGTCAATGGGGATTATTTCCAGAATATTTCCTATTAATTTCAAAACTCTCAGCCCTTGTTCTCCATGCCAAGGGACACACACACAAAAAAGTGTGCTTGCATTTTGAGAAGCTTCATGTCCTCAGGAAAGCTTTCTTGATTAGGTTTATTACTCAGCTGTAACTTTCCATGCAAAACTCAAACATGTCAATACATTTTGTGAGGCTTATGTTAACCCTGCAGGGAATGAAGAGGTGGTGGTGCTAGTCACCAGTGCTGATTGAGCAGGTAATCTTGCAGTACATTAGAGCAGTACTAAGACAGTTTCTCCAAGTACAAGCATCCCTAAGGACTTGCTGTAGCTAGTGATCAGCATTTACATCTTTATGAATTGCTCACATGGTCAGCACATAAATGTCTGATTTTATTTGAGGGGAGTGGTGGTGGTGGAGTGTGTGCAGGAGGAGGCAGAAGAGAAAAATATTCAATATATCAAATGCTAGCACTATAGAGTGCCCAAGACTTTTATCCTCGAGTCTTCTGTATCCTGTTTTGTTCTGCTCATGCTTTGTCTAATTTTGATCATCTTTCCTTGCAGGGAATAGCTGGCAGAAATACTTACCTTCTCTATTTCCAAAAAATAATGTGGCATTAATTTGTCTGTAAACTCACAAATTGTTTCCACTGGACTGTGCCCTGAGGCCTCCAAACTCATAAATATTAGCCACAATTAAATTTTTATGAGTCTCTCAGGTTCAAGCAAGTATAAACGTGGCTCTTTAGATCTCCTCTAAATTCATGATTTATTGCACAGCCTTCAGATAACAAGCTAAAACCAGGGTAGAGCATGTATCTTCTAATTTCACATGTAAAACCTTTCTCCCCCTTCTTGTCTCTGACTGATAAGAGCTATTTCTGGTTAATAAATTGAGAATGTGCTTGATGAGCATGATTCATGGTGCTCAATATGGGTTAATTAGCAGATTGCCTTTCTGAAGAATCACTTAGTCTGGTTAAATTGTAATCGAAAAACAAGAAAACAGATGAGCACTTAAAAGGCTGAAATAGCAAGTGTTTCTGTCTGCAACAAATGTGCATTCTCTATCTTCAATTCATTTTGCCAGCTAGGAAGCATATTGACTAAAAGAAAGAGAACAGAGAGACAGGAAGAAATGCTTGTGCCTGTAGTACTGTCTTTAACGAGACTGCCCTTTGCATGTTAAATCAATTATTTCCTCTCTTCACCAGGTTGTCAGTGTCAGCAGTTATGGATCAAGTAAGCTCGATGCTTGGTCCCTGTTACAAATTTATCATTTTAACGTTGTTTATACACACATGTTGCACTTGCAAAAGGGCAAAACAAAACCTAGCAGAAAAAAAGCCTGAAATGCCCAGACTTAAATTTATCCCTCTGTTCCTATTGAGACTCAGTCCACTGAAGAACTTTCTGCATTGTTTAACATGTAAACTCCTGGTGTGTTAAAATAGTGATGCCAGAGAGAGAATGGAAAAGTGCTGTCATCAGTGCTTGGGAGAAAGTGGAGAAAAACTCTTTTCCACTTGAGAGACTAGTTAGAAAGACGGACTTTTCTGCAAAGTCAGTACAGATTTTTACGTCACTAGCCTAATAAAGGTAGGGAGCCGTGACAATATTCTCTTTTCTGGTTTATATATTATAGTATTGCATCCAAACACAAGTGCTTTTGAAAACCTTCACTCATGTTTGGAAGGTTCTGAAGCCTGTATGCAGTAGTACACTAACCCTGGATGCTGTTTTTTAAACCCTCTTTGTATATACAGGTTATTCTGGGATTGGGTAGTGTGAATTTTAAAAGGAACAGCTAACCTGATAGAACTTGAGGTGCAAATAGGAATTCCTTGGTTCATCCAACAAACTCTTTTGCAGAGATATCTTGGAGCTCATATTTTGCTTTGCTGAGTTTTGAGCACCTAAATAAGCCTCAGATAAAGCTTCCTCAGAACTATACTAAAATATTTTCAAGTGTAAAAGTATGTGTGTGAATTAATATGGAAATGTTTTCTAGTCCCCCTTCAAACTTTGCTATGTTCCTTGAAGGACATAACACAGGTTTTCTTCACAGCATGTACTTAATTACTTTCACTGGAGTCTGGTCTCAAAGTCTGGTAAAAAGTAAGGTATCCCACCCCATGCTTTCTCCATGTAATAAAAATACCAAGGCTGCTTTAAAAAAAACAACAGCACTAGCCACATGGATGTCTAGGAACAAGAGTTTCCCCAATACTTTAAAAAAAAAGCCACAAGAAGACCAAGAGGCATGTGAAAAACTCTCTGGATGTGCTGTATTCTAAATTAACAGCCACAAGTGATGTCTGGTTTGCTGTCCTGTTGCATTACAAAACTATGCAAATTGAAAACCAGGCATGTATTTGCATGCATTCTTTAAATATCAGCCTTGGATTTAGGGACAGCTCTGTATGAAGTGTCATGTGCTGGAGGCTCAATTAGGTAAGAAAAGGTATGCTTAAGTGGAGGTCCAAGTTGCTGACAGACCAAAGTTGAGCACAATGAAGGGAAAGCAGTAGAGTGTCTTGATTCTGTAATTCATTTATGCATTGAAAAGCACTGTTGCATGAATAGAATGAAACACTAAGAAGTTGGCTGGGTAAATGAAGAATCAAGAGGATTAGCTAAACTTACTTTGCAGAGCATGTTCAATCTTGTTTTATGAACTTTTGGATAAAGTGTGGTATATACAGTGCATATGACCTATACATATACCTTTCTATTTTGTATGCTAAGGTACTGTTGGGTCATTTAATGTCACTTATAGTAGATTTAAACAGCTTTTATAATTGCCTTAGTCAAACAAACAAACAAACAACCACTGGTACGTTGAAGCAGTTAAAGCAGTTAAAAAAAACCCCAACTATTTTTCTCTGAAGATTGTTGAAAAGTGACACGATAACATTCTATCTGCTGTATCAGTAGGAGTGTGAAAATACCATCTCATTCTGGACTATATCTTGCTGTTGCTGGGGAAAAAAAACCTCCCCTGAAGTATGTGAATCCATATTTTGACAGGGTTTTTTTCCCCCAAGTGGGAATTTTCAAAAATTCGTCCTTTGATAGGAACTATATTTTAAGACTAAACTGTTGATTGAAAAATGCAAAATATGTATTTACTTGCAATAGCAATTGCATTGCATTTATAAAGTGGTTGGTTATGACAGCAAGGGGAAAAGCTGTCCCCTGCTATTTGTAGCTGATCTATGTAGGAATGTAAACACTGTGACTAACACTTGCTTTCCAGGATTGGTTTTGGGTTTTTTTGTTCTATTTCAATTCATAGATAAGGGAGAAGGAATCCTGTATCCCTGCGTTGATCTCTCTAGCTTTCTGAGTAATGTTCATGTATGCTTTTAGTTATGTTTATTCTTTATATCTGTCAACACCAAGCATGAAACTTGTGAAATTTTTATTCTTTGAGAAATGAAAGTTAACATTAGTCCCTCAATTATTACTTCCTATATTCTGCCTCAATTTCAACTTTGACCTTCTGGTAGGTGGCTACTGGCCATAATCCCATTGTGTGTTTCTGCCTTGGATTTTGTTTGTTAAAACAGACTATACAAGTTCTATGATTAGTAAGAGTTTTGCAAAACCTAAAACCTCTTAGTACAGGCAGCTGGGGATTCACTCCTATATGCTCAGTAGATCCGGAATCAGACTTTGGTAGTCAACTGATGTCCTCTTCACGAAATGTGGAATTTATTAATTCCCACCATTCTTCTCTAATGCAGGTGCTGCTGACGCATATCCTGCACCTCTTGCCCCAACCACCTTCCACCTCAACTCTCTGCATAGGTCAGAAAAGGACAGTAAAACTTTCACAGGTTAGCAAGACACGAGGGTGTTGCCTGTCAGACTGAGACAATATGGTTCACTTGTCTTATTTTTCTTTCTCAAAAAAGGTCGCAAACCATTCCCCACAGAAGTGAAGTAGGAAATCCAGGACTCAGCTAAAAGACTTCTTTTTACATCTGGCATGGTTCTTGTCCTGACAAACATGAAATTCATACTGTGAACACAGATAATGCTGAGAGGGAAATGAAAGGTCAGCTGTCCTAAGTCCTGCTGGTTCACGTAGCCCTGCAGGGACTGTCAAGTGGCTAAGGCAGCCTCAGAGGCTTGTTCGCTTGGCCCTGTGTGCTGGCTCTGGTCATATGCCAGCGTGATTCAGTCAGCTGGGAGCTCTTGAGTCCAAGTGAGCAATCAGGATAAGTCTGTCATTACACTGGAGATGGGAGTGAAAAAAAAAGATGGCAGGAACCACAACTGTGTGCTTTTCTGGTGACTTTGAGCTGCTCGCGATGCGAGGATAGTTACTCCCATCCTTCCCTGAGACCTTTTGCCTGGAGCAGATTACATACTAAATGTGCCAGGTGCCAAGTGTCTGGCAGAAATATGCATGTCCAAATAGGGTGCTGCTGTTTTGTATTTTCAGCTCTGTGAGTTTTTATATTCTAATTCTTGACGACGCTTTTTGTTTTCCTCTCCAAGAAACGATGAGCTTCCATTTCTCTGTGCACAGACACAGGCATAGCTGCCATCCTAAAGATGACATTGGAATAGCTAAACTTTCTGCTGCCTTGGTGAAATCATTTAACCATATGTGTAGTCTCTCAGCTTTCTGCAACTCCTGCCACATTGTCTCTGGCTACCAAAGTAAGCACCATGGCATAGGAAGATTTTCTTAGACAGTGCAGCTGTCTTTGGAATTGAGGCTGGGAAGAGAAGTGAAATATTTTAGTCTCAAGAATATATAGGTTAATATGAAAGTTTTGAAGAATTCAAAGCAGGAAATTTTGATACATCATTGTGTATACACCTAATATATCTAGACATGAAAAGTAATTGGGGGAGAAAAGGTTTTTATTCATTGATAAAATCATTACTTGCATAGTTGGCTTTGGTCTCTGTTTCTTGCCCAAACCCCAAGCTGACAGGATACTCCAGAGAGGAAAATATTTTATCTGATGGGCAGTATCTTCCATTCAGTCGAGACACATCGAGGGTGCATGTGGAAGGCAGTTGGCTTTCATTCTCTCTGTTTTCTCTTCCTTCAACTACTATCACTCAAAACAACAGATTATGGCATTTAGTATTATATTAAATGTATACTTGTTGCTTAACAACTGGACACACAAACATACTGCATAGCTGAACTATGACAGCTGTCAGCCAGGATTAATATTTTACTACTTTTACTGTGAATCTACAACTTGATCTAGCTATAAAATACTTACAAATTCTCAAACTATGCTGCTTATAATATGCAAAGAGATGTCAAAGTGCAAAATGCCAGTGGGGCAGGAAATTTCTGACCATGGCCACTGTGCTACCTGTCTGCATAGTGAGTCTGAGAAAGTTGTTCTGTCAGTCTAGCTGTGACCACCCACAGATATTTTCCCTTCAAAACTGGTACTGAGAGGGTTTATTTTCTCTTTATTTACATGTTATACTGAGACAATATTATCCAGGTGAGCAGACCTTTGAAATGTATATCTGACCTGAGAGTTTAAACATGTTACTCAACTTTTTATTATTGGAAAGATAAGCATTAACAATTAAGTATGTTTTGGTTGTGTTTAAAAATACGATTATTATTATAAACAGCTGACTACTACTGTAACTTCATAGCTGGAGCCAGAAAACCTAGGTAACTGCAAAAACCACGGGGTACAAGTAAAAGGGTGTGCTATTTGCATAGCATGAATTTTAACCATTTATGTATTTTTAAAGTAATTTAGGAATTACTTTAGGCTTTTTGTTCATACATCTGTTTGTACCTCTTCACCTCTTTTTGCCCTGCTGCTACTAGACTTGGTTAAAACTAGAAGTTGCTTAAAGATGAACAGCAGTATGGGAGTTTCATGCAATAATATAAATTTAAATTTTATTACCCTGGACAATATTATTATGATATGACTGTGATTATGGCTAGGTTGTCAGTATTTTAAGTACCCATGAATAGACAATGATTGCACAGAACCCAATTGTTCTCTGGTTTCTTAAAATTGTGTTAAAGATTTAGATGTCAATGTGAAGAGAGATTACAATTGAAGCTTTTATTCCTTGTAGGAAGGTCTCTTAAGTACTTGGGTAGATTTGTAGTTCTTAGTGTTTTTCTGTGTATTAGATCTTTACATCCTTGATAAAAGAGCTTGAGAAAGAAGCAAAATTACTTTATGTTCTTTCAGAGTCAGAAGTGAGGACAAAACCCTAGGAGTCCTGAAAGGATGCATCAGTTGTTGCTTTAATGGACTCTGCTTTTGAATCTAGCAGTAAGCTAGATTGTCCATTACACGGTAATACTCTTGAGAATAGAATGAAAGACACTGGTTCTGATTTCAGGCTTAATAGTTCAATTACATCTCCTTTCTTATGGAGAAGCAGCATTTCAAAAAAGAAATGTTCATAGCACTGGGAGAAGCTTAAAACTGCCATTGGACTTATGTGTCAGATCTCCAGGGAACGCTTTGAATAACATGGGAGGCTTCAGCCTCTTCAGGAGAGAAAGACCTGGCACTGAGCAGTATCTGGCTGTTCTTCCTGTATGCAGTAGGGTGCCTGTGGGGCCGGATCTCTTGCTCTGGTTTATATATAGCCTGTTTATTGTCTTGTGTTTTTAACCTAGTGGAGCTGTCTATCTGGCCAAGTACCCCAGAGGTCCTTTTTCTTTCCTATTGCTTCCTGTTACCAGATCCAACTATTCCTTATTAAAGTGTCTAGCATTTCATGCCAAATATGAAATTATTCCTACTTGATATGCAAAACCTGTATCATAGCTTTCTTGCAGCTCTTAACTCTTCGAATAAAATCACTAACAGTATGTGCCCTAACCGGGCCAAGACTTCTCTTCGTCATTTTCCAATCTGAGAACTCTTCAACCCTACTGTTACTCATATAGGGAGGATTCAAGTGGCATGTGCCCAAAGCATCTGAGAGAAATTCCTCTCCTTTACTCAAGACAGAGGAGATTTAACAACTATTTATTGTGATAAATAGTGAATCTGGAGTGAACGTGGTCATCAGAGGGTTAATAAGAATGTCACCAAACCCAGGAAACACAACACATATTGGAGCAGTGCTGGGGCTTGTAGTGTAGTGTACCTTGCAAATGGAGCATGTTGTCTGCTTGATTATGTGCAAATTACATCCCCTTTTCTACTTATATCAATGTCATCTGATGTAGCATTTTTTTGTGTGTTGAATCTCTTTTTTGCAATTACAAATCTGTTTAACTTTCAACAATAACACCAGGGTTTCTAGAACTTTCCCTTTTTCCTTTGCCAAAATGCAGAATTGGAGTAGTGGGGCATGAGGGAAAAGAGGGGGTTTGATTCCTGTGAGGCAAAAGTAGTTTGACTGAAAATAAAATCCAGCCTTTATCAGTACGAACCGTCATGAGGTGAGATCTAAGGTGATGTGTAAATTCTGAGTTAGTTGACTATTTTCAGCATTTTCATTTGGGCATACTTGAAAAGGTGTTTTCTAAATGACGTCTTTCTAGATATTAAGAGCATTTGCACCATCTACTCTCTTCTTCCTCTCCCTCCTTGCGCCCTATTTTCCCATCAAAAGACTTTTTGGAGCAAATTTGCTGTCGTTTAAGAATTCAAGCACAGCCAACTTGGGGCATACTGTATCCTAGCAATAAAAGCATCTCTGACACTGCCTAACAGATTTGCTAAGCAAAACATAACATGTTCACTCTTCAGTTGTATAGTGTCCACTCACATTATTTGTTGAAGCCAAAATATTTAATTATTTCAGTATGGGCAAAAGTTATGCTGCTTGGAAAGCAGCTACATATTTCCCACTGCACCAAAGCTGTCTAAGCATGTTTTGTGACCGTCTCTGTTCCCGCAGCTGGGATGCTTACAGATGCGTGCAGGCTTATTGCAGGCATAAAGTAACTTAAAAGACTGGACTGCAGATCGGAGATAATTATGTGCTAATAGCCGATGGCTGTGTGCAAATAGGGACAGGAAGAGGGTGGCAGCTTTGTCCGGAGGATTATCTATGGTTCTCTATACAAAGAGTTTATATAACTTGGAGAGCTGCCCATCTCTCCCTCAAAGTGTTAACTGCCTGGGTGTGAAGGGCAGCTGTGTGCTCCTCAATCCAGCATCTTCTCCTCGGATCTGGGCCTCCTTCACACCTCCAGACCTCAGATGTTGGCAGATCTTAACATAACTGTGTGTACTGGGAAACTGAGCTCATTAGATCAGACTGAAGGTGGAGTAATGCAATGAGATAATGTCCATGTGATAATGGAAACAGATACTTCACTGTCTCTTATGAGATCAGTTGCTCTGTGAGGAAACAACAATGAAAAAAAAAATCCAAGTGCACTTGTAGAATGGAAAATGACCAGAGAACTGGTGTTTGTTATAACGTTTAGGCAGTGGAAGAAGTCAAAGCATCTTTTCAAGGATAATAGATAACAGATTGTGTTTGTCAGGTACTTTTGATGTCCTTTGGGAGTTTTAGGAAGTTCATCTGGAGACCATAGCAGAAATAAGTGATGTTATTTTGACTGGTCTCTAGTCAGATGAGCTCTTGTGACCCATTCTAACTGCCTCAAATTTCTTTTTTTTTTAATTTATTTTTAAGGGGATTGCATTGTGTGTTTACTCGCCTGCTCAACCTGCCTGTTTGAGGGCTACTTCTCATTCGTGCACCACTTTCTTATGATAAATGAGTGCCTTGGTGAGGATTCTGTCCTTTTCTATCCAGAGCCTTTAGGCAATGAAAAGGTGTTGTATGCAGTTTTGCACATACTCTGAGTTTACTAGGAGAAAAAAAAATCTAGTTCTGTATCTCCCTTCACTTTCAGTGCTTCTCCTTTTATCTTCTGTAACAGCTTATGTGTTGAAAGTGCTTTTTTAATTACATTGTTTGCATCTTGTATATGCACAATACATTCACTTTGAGGGCATTTTTATTACAGTAGGAGGGTGGTGATATGTAATAAGTCTCAAGAATAATTAAAACTTGTGTTAACTTGTGTATGTTTTCAGTAGTCAATGAACTTTGTGTTGAGTCTCTGCTGGGTCCAAGATCAGATCTTAATCAAGTAGGAAGGATGGAAGGAAGGAGTGATGGGGGAAGGAAGAGTTGGTTGTAGTTACCTCTGTAAGTTCTTGCCAGTTTAAGATAAATGTAATCTGTCATGTTTATTAAAAAAAAAAAAAAGTATGATGTGTTAGAGCAAAGATTTAAATAACTAGAGATATTCCAGGTAAATAGCTTTTTTTTCCTTTTATTTCGAGGAGGTAGAAATGCATACCAGAATCGGCAAAATACGTGGTTTTGGTCTGAAACTGTAACTTTCTGAACTAAATATTAAGTAGGGTTTTTCATCAATGCATCTTCTACAGTTTTGGAGAAAAGGGGTGGCTAGCTAGTTCTCTCAAATCCTTTCCTACAAAAGGTGAAGGCAGTTAAGAATTCTTAAGCACCTGAAGACCTCTACAGCTGTTAATTGTCTTGCTGAATCTGTGGAAATGCTAATGATTCCCTGAAACATTGTAAATGAGTGCTTTGCATTCATCATGAGAGATACTAGATTCAAAGGAGGGATAAGAAAAGGGCCTCATTCGAGGACAGTGATTGGAATCCTGTTGCATGACATGCTTTGAAAAAGTGTTAATTTCTCTGTCTTTGGAAAGTAGTTTTGCTGTTGGCTTGTAGATGGTTTGACTTTGCCAGAGACAAAAGGGGACTTAACATGAAATGCACTAGCTTTTCCAAGGACTGTGACATCCTGCTCATACCCAAGTCAAGCTGAGGCATGTAACAATGTTTTCAAATGGATAGTAGTTCTAAAGATGCCCCTAATATTATACTAAATTCAAGATCTGCACTGGAGGTTAAATGCTAGCTTGGTCTGGAGGAGTATATTTGGTCTCTGGAAGAGATTCATTTGGTTTAAAGTGGTAAATCAAGTAAAAGTTTATCTAATTAAAATCCCCTATTTAAATGTTAGAGCACCTGCATCACTTTTTCTTATGTGAAGCAATTTTTTGTATTTCATAAAATTATTGTTAGTGAATATATTAGATTAGCCTTCGCAAAAAACTTGAGATTTTTTTGAAAGTATGAACAAAGGTGGGAAATCTGAGAGGGACAGAAAAAATTCTTTTCTAGGATGCCAGGGTTTTCCAAGATTAACTGTAAACTCTTTCCTTACAGATTGTGTCAGATGCCGCTGACAAGGGGGTTGCCATCACTGGGAACAATACCTTCAACAACTGGAACTGGCCTAACGCTGTGATCTTTGCTGCTACTGTGATCACTACAATCGGTATTTATGATATCAACTTTCCTAACTATAGTTTTCTGTGGGCTCTAGTCTGTGTCTTCCATTTCTGTTAACAAGCTAGCCACTGAATAAAGTCCCCACAGTTGGAGTTACCTGGAGTATGTGCTCACCTACAGATTCATAGAGGGAAAAACAAGTGTTTTGGCACTCACTCTGTGCATATACAGAACAGAAAAGTGTGCCTTTCCACTAAGTAATGTACTCAAGGTGCTGTTGGGGTTGACTAGTGTCATTCCAGTTCCACTGATTCATGCACTTAGATTTCCAAATCATAAAATCCCAAAACAAAAGTCTAACAAAGAATTCCATTAAACTAATACCTAAAGCAAGAGCATATGAGCTTTTTGTATAGCTGCCCTGTTGCACAAATGCATCATATTAGACTACTAAATTATCAGTGTTCCTGGTTTGCAGAACTAGACTTTTCATCTCTCTCTTAAGGAAGGTGAAGCAGAACAACTGTTGTCTTTTAAATATTGCTACTGATTTGTGCTTGTTAAGCCCTCTGCATTGAAAGACTTCTTCCTCCTTTGTTATACAGATTTTCAGAACTCAACATTGTCTGCCTTCTACTTTTACAGAAAAATCTTTGCTACATGGTATTGTTACACACTTAGTACACCACAATGCACTAAACCCCCCTAAAATTCCCCCCTCCAAAAAAAAAACCAAGAAGAATAGAAAATTACCAGAGAAGGCTGTATATATACAGAAATGGAAGTCTTACTGTTTTCTTCGTTATCTGTTATCTAGGGAACACTTAAAATTCAGTAACCCTCTCAGCTTGCATTGAAGGAATACTTGTTTGCTAGAGTAGAATTAGAAGGCATCCAGATTCAGCAGATCAGCAGCTGGAGTAAACTAAAGCTCTTAGACCGTGAAGTCAGGAGTGTCTGATACAACAGGAGCCCACACAATGCTGTTTTGTGCCTTCAATTCTCTGCAACAAGAACAGACGGAGCACATACTTTTCTCTTTCAGGTTACGGAAACGTTTCTCCAAAGACATCCTCTGGGCGTCTCTTCTGCATATTTTATGGGCTCTTTGGAGTTCCTCTTTGCTTGACGTGGATCAGTGCTCTGGGGAAGTTCTTTGGAGGACGTGCCAAGAGGCTGGGCCAGTTTCTGACTAAAAGAGGAGTAAGCCTGGTAAGGCCTTTGCTTGCTTACCCTTGAACTCTGTATTTTTGATGCATGAATTAACCTCACACTTCTTAACTTACCTGCTCATCTTGTAGTAAATGAACACTTGCACAAATAGGAATTTTCCCAAATGGTGTTGCATAGAAATGACTGAAAGTGGGGTTGGGTCTGGTGTGTTGGTTCCACAAGAAGTTCTAGCAAAATAAGATGTCATAGGAGCCTTTGGTACTAAATACAGATCTTGCGGCTTCTATGGAGACATATCTCCTTGCACTGGAAACCTTTTAGACAAACATAGGTGAGGCTTCATTTCACAGACATTTCATGCAGGCTCCTCAGACATGGAAATAAGCAGTCCTGCTTTGTTCCCACCTGTGTGTATGGTGCAGTGAACCAACTGGAAAATAACGTTTTGTTTTGAGGTACTGGCTTGTGGTTTTTTGTTTGTGACATTTTGTTGCATTTTTGGTGGTGGTTTGTTTTCTTTAATCCCACACATACACACTCCAAGTGAGTTCTCAGTTCTAACTCTGCACAGAGGTGGGAGACAATGCAGGGCCATAGTCCCTGGAGGACAGTGGGACTGGTTTAGGTTCTGGTTTCAGAAACAGAACAAGAACTCTCTTGGTTTAGCACCTGAGAAGAAAACACTAAAAATAATAGTGAAATGCATGTGTACATGCAGGTTTGTACAGAAGTTGCAAGAGTGTCAAAGGGTAGGAGGCAGCAATAGGAGAGAAGCATCTGAAACACTTCTAATCTTCTATGTTTAAATGAATAAAAAGAAAATTAGAGGTAGTGAGTGTTTTTTAGACTAGTGCTATGTTTGTATCCCATACCTATTTGTAAAATATCAGGGACTCCTTAACTTTTCAACAGTGTGAAGTTATGAGGAAATAATCCTTTTTGAGCAACTAGTTGTCAGAATAATGAGTTCTGCCTAAAGGTAAAAAAAAAAAGGGTGTTTATGTCAGTCACTTTTAGTGACCTTTAATTATGGTTGCTAAAGTGTTAGCACAAAACTCTGAAATGTCTGGTACTGTCAGATGATTCTTGGTGCCATGGATGTGAAAAGAAAATTTTGAGACATTTCCCTGACCTTTTTTTTTCTTTTTCTTTATAGAGGCAAGCACAAATTACATGCACAGCTATTTTCATTGTTTGGGGTGTCTTGGTCCATCTGGTTATTCCTCCCTTTGTCTTTATGGTGACTGAAGGATGGGATTACATTGAAGGCCTCTATTTCTCATTCATCACTATCACCACCATAGGATTTGGAGATTTTGTTGCTGGTCAGTAATTGTATTTTATGTATTATTTCATTACATGCATAATATGGCAATTCTATTTTCAAACTTTAATTAAAAAATATTTTTTCTAAGCATTTCCAAAGCATTTTGCTGAATAGAACACTCAGTTAAAGCTGGGTACTGATCCAGTGGACTAGATCTGGCTCTTCAGTCTTGGTGTAGATACCAAAGGCCTTTCTTGGGCTAGGTCTGCAGCCAAGTTCGTGTGTGTCACAGGTCTGTATTTCAGACAAAGAGCCATCCTATCCACCTTTGAATGGGATCCAGTATACTAAGCAGGGTGTATAGGTACTGGGCAATGCCCTCTGCAGCTGTCCAGAACTAGTCAATGGGAAATGCTGAGCATACTGATATCTCCCTCCTAAAGCATCTCTTTTTCTAAAATCCAGTGCTTTGTTCAGAGCTTTGGAAGTGGTCCCTGTAAGTGGAATTCTGAATCTTTTTCTCAAGGAGGATACCTCTATACATACCCCAGTGAGAGGCAGAAGACTTGTAATTTTCAGACAGGAAAACATTCACTTTTATTGCTTATAAGGAGAGGATAAATATACTGCCATTTTATTTATTTGTATATACATGTGGCCAGGAAGTGGAAGATACAGGATCAGCTTCTTTGAGAAGACTTTCAGGTCCCCACTTGCTACCTCTCAGAGCATTGATCAAACAACTAGGCTCTGTTTGTGTGGAAGGGAGTAGTTCTCAGGGTCATAACTTCAAAGGTTTATCAGCTATGAGTCTTCTTTCAGTAATGTTTTTGGTTTTACTTTCTTGTAGGTGTAAATCCAGACGCAAACTATCATGCCCTTTACAGATACTTTGTGGAGTTATGGATCTATCTGGGACTAGCTTGGCTTTCACTTTTTGTTAACTGGAAGGTCAGTATGTTTGTGGAAGTCCACAAAGCAATCAAGAAACGGAGGAAAAAAAGAAAAGAGTCATTTGACAATCATCCTCGGCCTAAAAAACCCCTTCAAATGGGTACCCCAAAGGATGTCAACATTTTCAGCTTCCTTTCAAAGAAGGAAGAGACCTACAATGATCTTATAAAGCAAATTGGGAAGAAGGCCCTGAAGACAAACAATGACAAAATGATTATAGTAGAGAACACCAAACAAATGAATGCCAGTATAGGTGTTCAGGTGACTTATACGAAGACAGAGTCATTTGAGTATGATGAGGCTTCTCTGGACGTTCAGAATGGTCATGTACTGAGACCCCTGCACGATAAACGCATTGGAGACAACCCTCTAGAAGGAAGCATGTTTGTAAACCAGCTGGACAGGATTACTGAAGAAGAAGGTGAAGTGTGGGATTCCAGAGACTATCGACCATTAATATTTGAGAATGCCAATATAACATTTGTAAATGAAGATGATGGTGAAGAGGAAGATATCTCAGATGAGGAAACATCAAAATCCTCCATGGATGATAATCTTGCAGAGGAATCTGAAACTGCAAAAAAACTGGTAAAATTCCCATCCTCTGATGAATCTACCTTTACCAATAATGAGCTAGAACTTTCTGTGCCTTATGAACAGCTGATGAATGAATATAATACAGTAAGCATTGTGAAGGCTGCCACGTGAAGCATGTTTGCCAGTGGTTTATTGAAAGTGATCCGTGCATATTGAACATATAACAGAGCAAGGAGAAAAGCATGTTTTTGCAACTTCTCCTATCTCTTTGAAAACAAAAGCAAGTCCCAAACTAAGAAACTCCAGTCTCCTTTTCGCATTCTAAGTTGGCTTCTGAGCCCATCAGCTTTGCTTTTTTGAAAAACTTGTAATATAACAGTTGAATTTGGAGTCCCACTCCTTCTTGAGATTTTATGGTTCTTGAACAAAGTAGAAAAGACTAGTTAATACACTGGACCTGCTCTGAGTTCATGCATTTCATTGAGGAATTAGTTTGGGAGTGTAATTATACTGTTGCAAAGAGACTGCTTTAGGCATCATATGTGTTCGGTTACTCCACTAGTTTTTCACCTCTGAAAACCTGGATTTGAATACTGCTTTGATCACAAATGGAATCAAGGGGGTTGCCCATCGTTAACTTGTTACCACCAAAAAAATGGCACAACCCCCAGCCATACTTAACAAGAAACTTTAGATGGAATACAAGGACACACAGATCTGAGCTGAGGTGCACTGGCAGACTGAGGAGGAAGCTTCTGAAACATCTGTCAGTGCTGTCAGAATCTGCCAGAATATGTCAGTGCTTGTCAAAATACAGTGAATTCTAATTTCATAAATAAAATATTAAAAATTCCCAAGGAATGGATGGAGAAGAAGCCCTCTAACAAGGAAGAATCATCTGGTATGGAGCTCGCTAATTGGGCTGCTAAACTGCACATCAGCCCCAGCACTGTTAAAAGAGTAAAGTGACTGCAAGACTTATTGATCAAAGCATGTACGAGCACACGCAAGATGCAATGAATTTTTAATGTTGAAAGTGTCCTTCCACTGTCCATTTCCTAAAGGAAATACTTGAATGAACCTTATACAGTATCTGTGTACAGGTGAAGTTTTATTGACACTGTTCTTCTGAGGAAAAAATCACCTTGGGAGGCACAGGTATTCTCCAGTGCCCTAATGCCTGTCAGAAGGGACCTGTAGCACTGCAGCTGATCTGTGCAGTGTGTTAGTCAGTATTGTTGTTTGATGTTCCTCCCCTGCCTTGGTACTTCGGACTAGACTTGAATGGGAGATGATTTTTGAAACAGTTGATTACACTTTGCATATTTGTTTTTGTTTTAAAGTTTGACCTACGTGCATATACAATGGTTATTCTATCCCACTTTAAAGAAGGTTGGGCAATATCAAACCTTGGGCAAACTGAGGTGTGATCAAGTGAATTAAGGCCATAAGGCACTGGGGTTTTTTTAAAAGGAACTTTGGCTTTAAGCTTCTGAAAGTATTATCTTTTGACTTGGAGATGGACTTCTCATTAGAAGGAAGTATGTCTGTTCATAACATTTATTTCCAAATTGTTTTGACTACAAAGAAAATTTTACCATATTTTTATTTTTATTTCTTTTTCCATATCTATGCATTAACCCTGACAGCTCTTTCAAATGGGACTCTTGATTACATGTTGGCAAAAGGTACTGACTTCAGTTGTATCCAGTACACTTGGAACAAAAAATAGCCAAGACATTTGAACCTTAACATCTCAAGTTCTGCTGTTCTGTTTAGTTTTAGAGTATTTAAGTCATTCCAGTATGTCCTAAAGTTTCCAAAGTTCAGTGAACAGATAAAAGTTTTCATTCTTGTTTTAATGTAATGCTGGCACACTCACTAGCTCTGTAAGAAGAGCTTATGGAATCTTAAAATGCTACTTTTGAATTACTATCTAGTTTTAATAACTGCAAATGTTGGCTGGAGCTTCAGTTGCTGGCCTCTTTCACAGAAGAAGAAAGATATATGGGAAGCTGGCACTCTGCTTGACTAGCCTTTCGATGGGAAGTTTTCAAGTCATCTACTGTGAAACAAGGGACTGTCTTTACTAGTCCTTTTTTTTTTTTCCTAGAATTTTCCACGTCTGTGGCATTTTTTTCAAACAGAAAGTGGCTAGGGCCAACTCTGTTATACTGCAAAAATGTGGAATCAATGTCGCTAGATTTGGTAGCTAATCTGTAATTTATGATAGTATTGCTGAAGAGAGATTCTAATTTGGAATCAAATTTATTATTTTATTAATGCTGTTTGGAGCAGGGATGGTTGGATGAATCTAACTTGTATCTGACAAGAAGGAGGGAGAGGCCATATCAAGAAGATCTTTACTTACTTCTAATAAGACACCCTCATCCCCATTGTTTTAAAATGACTCCAAGCCCTTCAAGGATTTGTATATATCTGAAGGGTTTTGGTTGACAGCTATACCTTGTAACTCTAAGAAATGGTAGGTAAGGCTAGGGGTGTGATGCACAGGATGCTTGTGTAGCAAGTCTAGCCTTCTCTTTTTTTAAAAAATATTCTTTGTTTTTAAAAGTGCACATGAACTTAAAAGACAATAAGAAATCACTCCGTATCGCTTTTGTTGTCCTCTACTTGTCTTCCATTATTGATACAAAGATCAAAGTTTTAGCAAGAGTTAGAAAGGAATGGGACAATGAGGAGAGAAAAGGCTTGCTGCAAGTGCGTGAAATGCGTAATCCAATCTGCGTTTTTAAAAAAGTAAAATTTTTCTTTAATACAGAAATAATACAACCCAGACACTTGGCTGGGTGGCTTTGATTGGGAGGGGATGTTGCACACTGGAACTTTAGACTCTGTTCTTCATAGCGAAGTGCACTTGTAAGCCAGAGCTGAGAATAGATGGGATCTGTTTCATATTATCAAGCTAGATGTGGCTCTCTGGCCTTTCCCAGTGTAGTCAGCATAGACTATAAGTCTGCATAATAAGTATCATGGGATTTAAAGTAATAGTTTAAATTTATTAAAACAAAGTACAATAGTCCCACTTTTTTTTTGGGGAAACATGATCACACCTCACAAAACTGTTCTCAAGACATCCCACCATGTGCCTTAATGTAATCTTAACACTGGGAAAAAATTCCTCTTTACACAGGGGCCAACACAATTGGTCTCTTTAAGCCCTACTTGTTTCAGTGTTTTGGAGGGGTTTAGTTGGTGCATAGCTTTCATACTGGCTCTCTCCAAGAAACTGAACCATTTCCCAGGGTTTTTAAAATTACGGTGCCATCTCAGAACTGCCGAAGTGCTAAGCAAGACAGATTTTTGCCTGCCTGTCTTCCACGTCTTGAGAAAAACAGCTGCCTGGGGGATCTAAATTAATGTCCTTCTGCCTTCAAATTTACATGTAGTGACTTAGAGGGTTGCCCAGGCTGAATTTTGATCTATTCACCCCCAAAAGTGCCTCCGAGTGATACTTGGTTACATCTTGTAGTTATTTCAATTATTTGGTCAATCTGAAACATTTTTTTCAGATGCCAATTAATATTTCATTTGGCTAACTAATAATGTTAACAGCCTTCTTAATGCTGCGGGATTGATTTTATAGGTGAGACAGATCTCTTCCTGGAAAGAGAGGAAAGGGGGATTTTTTCAAAATATGAGAAACGGATGGAATAGCAGTAGAAACTCTTCTTTCTAGCTATTGCCTGCAAGTAGATTGTATTTCCAGTCACACCATGTGAAGGATGGGCCCACTTACTAATTTTGCCAAGATAAGCCAGTACTTTAAATTTTTTTTTTTTTCCAAAAATTAAAAAATATCCTGAAATGTGACCATGGAATTCTGTTCCTACAAAAGGCCTTTTAAGTGCTATAGACTATGTGACCTCATCCTTCATAACATCATTGTGACATTTCTTAGTTTTGTGTTGTGCTATTGAAGCCTATTTTTATCAGAATGGCATCATTTTCAGATACCTGTCTCACATCAGGTAGTCTAACACATCTGATACACTGGTACGAAATCACTGAGGAAATACAAAACGTGAGTGTTAAATTCTTCTGAACTAATGATTTATGAATCCATTGCTGGCAATGGATATCACAAAGCACGCTGAAATAAAACCAGACTGATAAGAGATCCATGGTGACACAGTTGTATATGTTGAGATTTTATTTTTCCTCCAGTTGATCTGGGAGAGTGTGTTGAGACAGGCAAGCATCACTGATGAGGAGAGCAAAAAGCAATATATAAGTCTGTTGACCTAAACAAAAGAGCTCTGTTAGAGACTTGTAATTTTTGTGCCTCGTGGGATTCATTCCATTTGTGATGGATTTCCCTTTTAAAAATTAGCTTGTCTTTTATATGGCTTTTGAAGTTTGTACAGTTCTGACTCTTACCACTCCATAATATGCCTGTCTGTCTGTTCTTTGTTGCTGATTGTCACTGGAATCACACTGTATATAAATATTTGCTAAGTCTTTGTAAAATGTAATTTATTTTAATATTTTGCAATAAAAATTTTGCAATTTACCCTCTCTGTCATGAGAAAAATGGCAATCGAGATTTCTTTTTACTACTACCTACACTTGTAATGCACCTCACAGATGAGACTGGTCCTGGTCCAAGGAGCTGGAAGGTAAGGAGCCAAGAAAACAAGTTGTTTTATGCAAGCAAATGCCTGAACTTGTATGGGGTATTGATGACTTCAGTTCAATGGCATCCGATCTTCAATTAGATACAGCATAGCAAAGTATTATTCAATGTGGATTTTGGACAGCTGTTGAAAGACAAACGGAAGTTTATTTTAGGGACTGTGTTTCTTTCAGGGGGCTGCTTTTAAAGAAAATGCACTGATATGGGAAGTGTCAGAACTATTAAAATACGTGAGTAGCTGTTTATGAATTTTCAGATTTCTAGTAGCAGTGCTCACCATTTTGCATGCTAGCAGTATTTGCAGTCCTTCAACTCCAGCAGTTTCCTTAAAACATCTTGAAAAATAGCTAACTACCTGCCTTAATGGGCAGCAAAATGTGACTTGGTGATACCAGTGATAGAGATTCACAAACTGGGAGAACCTCAAACTGAGGGGGAAGAGACTGAACCTTAGCTTTTAGGCAACTGAGTGAAATTGCTGAGGCATGAGCTAGGAAAGTGATGGAGACACGTGGGCCCAGGAGGGAAGGGTGGATGCTGTTGTGATTTGAGTAAGGGTAGCCAATCCCTATGTTTTCCTCCAGCCCCACAATAGAGGAGCAGTGAAGGAGGAAGAGGTGCCTGACTGGTGACTGATGCCGAAAAGAGCCAGAGGGATGTAGGGTCTCCTCATAGAGCTGAGGGCATGACATAGGATGGAATCTGGTAAGAACCTGATAAGGTTTATTTCTGCTCCCAGGAGGTCAGAGCCCACAGACTGTTGTTCACCTTCTGCCCTCAGTATTTTAGGAGAGCGTTATTATTTTACAGGGGGTAGGGTAGCAAGAAGTAAGAAAACAGGACAAACCTGTATCTGTTATATGCCTGTTCTTATGGTCCATGCCTGGCTGTGGGTTCCTCTGAACCCAATAGCTTAACAGATAAAATCACAGGCCAGCTGACACTTAAAAAATTTGAAATCTTATCACAGGCCTTTACAATGCACGGTGTTAAATGAGACCAGCAACCTGCAGCTCATGGAAATGAAGAACTCCAACCTTTAATTCTGGGAGATGAAGACACTGACAGAGCAGGAAGAGTTGCTGTGCAGGACCATTTTACACAGGAAAATGCTACTTCACTTCTTTCAGAGCAATTACCTGGACCTGGACCTAGGTCCTGAAGAACCTATAAAATATCTCTCTTGACTTCTGTGCAAGGAGGTAGTAGTCCAAAGTTTGAGCAGGAAGATTTTTCTTTTTAAATTCATGTCTTGTGCCTTGTGCCTTTCAGCAAGGATTGGGTGGATTTTGTTGGTTTGTTGGGGTTTATTTAAAATTTTTTTTAGTCTCAACCTCCCCTTGGTAAAATAACTAATGCTGTGATATCTCAGAATAAAAGGTTGTGCTGAATATAGCATCCATTAGATTTCTGCATATTTTTGTTCCTTTAAGAACTCCCTTGACCTTGTAAAAAAACAAGTACTTGTCCCAGTCTGAAAAGACACAGGAGGGTTTAATTGATTCCCCTAATGTGAATTAAGACACAAACGTTGTCAAAATACTGTTAGGGAGTGAGACTTTATTATTGGTCACACAAGGGGGAGAGAAGGGGCAATAAGAGAGTTAGAAACAGGAAAGTGAGAAGTAATCAAGATTTGAGATGCTAAAGCAGCACTTTGATGATCTGTAGGTTTTTTCAGCTGTGGGTACACACATGTGAACAGACACACACATACACTCTGGATGGTTTTTTTTTTTTTAATAAGGCTCTGCCAGGGCACTGGTTTGTCAGCTCCCCTTGAGTTGCTGGGTCAGCACATAGTGATTCCCAGAGCAGGCATCTCATGAGCGGCCTGAGACAGTTGTGATTCAGGTATAGCGAGTGATTTATGGTGGACAATGGTGCCTTGTTATCTCAGCAGCTGGAGAGGATTTTGGTCATTACCTATGGCAGCTGGAGGGAGTGTTGGTCCTTATCTCGAGGCTGGAGGATTTCAGTGGTGGACAGTGGTGCTTCGTTATCTAGAGAGGATCCTACCCATTATCGAGCCAAACAGCCAGGCCTGTGCCACACAACAAGCAGTCAAAGACAGGCAGTGTCAAAACAAACATTTCTTAAAGGTCCCTTACAGTACTTTGATGCACTTTCAATGTTATGTGAGTATAAAAGTAGTGTGTGGCACACTGATATGCCTGTTAATTGTAAGGAGAATTAATACACTATGAATGACAGAAACAAAAAAGTCCCAATCAAGACCTGTCAACAGCTTTGCACTCTTCTGTCAACGTCTGGCTTTGGACAATTGCTGATCATATTTTTGTTTATCTAGTTCAGTTTCCAGGTATATAAGGAAGTATAATTCCTAATGCTGCTAAGAGCAGAGACAAAAATCCTTTTCTATGCTTCTTTGTGGGTTGGGCTCTATCCATACCGATTAAAATAAACTGGGTGAAGAGGAGCACTTGTTCCTACATACTCCTGGTTGCTGGGCAGAACTGCAAAACAAAAAATGTGCATGCCAACATGAAATCAATCTGTGTTCATGTTGAAATAGAAGTCACAAGCTTCTGAAGCTAGAGGAGAAGTGTTTATTCATAAAACTGTGTTGTCCTTCTCTGGCAACCTTCATATTTGTGGCTTATCAGTTGTACATTGGCAGTTAGCAAAAAGTAAACAAATCAAGACTTCAGACACAGACAATCTATTCTGATATTTTTCTATTCCTCTCAGCCTGGGACTTTTGCCAACTCCATCTCTGGCACAGCTGGAAAGGAAGGAAAAAGAGTAAGCTAATTGGCCTGCTTTTTAATTGCTGATTAGAATGGGAAATGAATACAAGCAACATGCCTTACACATCTGAGGGGGACACTCCAACCTTTGGCTGGTTTTGTAGCTGTTATTTTTTAATAAATTATAGAAAATGGGTGGTTTAAAGTGAGAAAGGTTTGTAAGGAGAGCTTTCTTTCATACAATGAAAAAGACTCGGGTTTTAAGTTTTTTTTCTGTGCTGCGTTTCTTCAGAAATTGAAACTTGCTAATGTAAAATATCAGACTAGACTCTGAGATATATGATAGGGATCAGGTGAAGGCAAGAAGGTAAAGCAAATACCTATTTTTAAACTTTAACCTCCAAGTTATATGTAGTTCTGTGGTGCAAGTTCTCTATCCCTTACAGCTGCTTTAAATTGAGGCCAGAGCCTGACATTTAGCCCCAGCTCCGATGACCCCAGCATGTCACTCAGGAAAAGGTAAAGGGATGTGATGTTGAATTGACAAATAAATTTTTAAAAAAGTTGTGCAAGAGATACAATTCATATCGAGTACAGAGATAAATCAGAGATCCAAAACTTTAGTGGCTGAGCAGTCTGTGTTATTTGTGGGGAGATTTGCTCTAAAACACTAGGACCTTAGTTTTCTGGCAAATAATTTCAAGCAGTTTTCTGGAGATGTCTAGCCAAGTGATATTGATGTCTCTGAGGGAGTTTAATTCTATCATGTTTGTCAGTAGATGCAAAGTATAATCTTATGGAGGCATAACAGCTGAAAGCTGCAAAATCTGCAGGAAAGAACTGGCAGCCTTTTAAAATGTGTAGGCTGGAGAGAGGCTTCTTTCAGAGAATGCAATGAAAATTAAAATAAGGTGGAGACAGACTGAAGCTCTAACTGGCTTTTATTGAAAAGCTTCTGACCCCGTATATTACTCTGCCTTCAGGTGCTATGTGGTTTTGGAAATGCTAGGGATAAACTTAGCTTCCTCTGGCACAGAGTGGGAGGAAAAGGCTTTGGGGTTATCACAGTTTATTTACTGTAAAATGACCATTCTTCAAAGCAACAACAACAACAAGACTCAGGATGAGGAGAACTGTGACTGATTTCAAACACGCATTCTACTCAGACCTATACAGTAAAGATCCGACTCATTTTTCAAGGAAGAATACCACTTTCACCCCTTTAATCTGTATCTTCTGGTTCCCACTGCTTTTCTCCTTGCTTATATGTCTTAATTTTCCCTTTCCTCAGCTGCATTGCATCTGTCCTATTACAATTCCTGTGCCCCCCATGGAACATCACAGCTGCCCACAGGCATGACACAGCAGCCCCTTGGCATTTCAGGCTGACAGCCAGAAGATAAATCTGGCTTCTCCCACATAAAGTGTGTCAGTCTGAACTGCTCCAGCTAAAGGAGACAGAGATTGCACAACCAAGACACCCAGATCAGTGGCTTCCTTCACTGAAAAGTTCAAGCTTTTGCACACTTTCAGCCATGCTATTTATATCTGCTGTGGGTTAAGAACTGCATGGATGTGGTTCAGTAAAGGCAAAGGGTACAGCTTCACCACGGGGCCATGAAGTGGACTAGGCAAGCCTACTGAAATACTTGCAGAGACTTGTTAGTGAGGCTGGAGTTCAAAATAGTTTTTGAAAGTGGCTATGCCTATTGTGAACTGTAATTGCACCTTTTCCAGTTCCATCTTCTTCCTCTTCTTCCCACTCCAGTTCCCTTTTACCACCACTCCTACACTCCCCAGTCCCACTTTATAACCACAGTTGTTCCTACTGCTCTAGCCTCTGAACTGGGAGGATAAAGCTTGGCTCTTTTTAGTTTGGAACTCTCCAGGAGGTTTCCAAAGCCTTAGAAACACTTTAGCTTGTTGCTGTGTGTTCAGACCTCTTGGCCTGACTACATTTGTCATGTAGATGTGACCTAAAACCATGTTCCTATTGCATCAAGTAAGGAGCAAAGTTATCACCTGTTTAAATAAACCTTTGGCTCCTAGTCAACAATTCAACAGAAGAAAAGAAATTGAATAGAACAAAATATGTTTGATTATTTACTAAAGTCATAATGGCCTAGAGACTGAAAACAAAGAGTGGGACTGAGAGCCAGATGGCAACCAGTATAACCTACACAGCCTACATGTCAAGTCGTTAGGGTAAGAAAACTCCCACAGTGGAATATTTTTAAGCACTAGAGAAATCCTTATGTGCTACTTTCCCAGTTACAGTTATTCCCAATAAATGCCAGAACCCTGACTTTAAAAATATCATAGATAAATGTCAGGAACCATTTGTGTATTTCATAACACTTGAATATAAGCAGCCTCAGAACACCAGTGAGAGGGCAAGAGCAGGAAAAAAAAAAACACACCCAAGTCCAAAAGATTTGCTACCAGTGTTATGAAGAATTCTACAGAAAGCTAGTAATGCATGAGATCACAAGTTCACAGCATGGATATACCTGGTATACCATGTGCCATACTTGAATTCTTGCATGTTACAGTGCCAGGGAGTGTAAAGGAAACATTTTAGACAAGGACAATCCACTGATTACAGGCACAGAACAGACCATGAATACCAAAAGATTTGCTACCAGTGTTATGAAGAATTCTACAGAAAGCTAGTAATGCATGAGATCACAAGTTCACAGCATGGATATACCTGGTATACCATGTGCCATACTTGAATTCTTGCATGTTACAGTGCCAGGGAGTGTAAAGGAAACATTTTAGACAAGGACAATCCACTGATTACAGGCACAGAACAGACCATGAATAACAGTTGCCACTGGCCCCAGGCAGAATTATCGGAGATATTTACATAGTTTGCATAACTCTTGGCTGGTTAATCTCAAACTGAGGTGGAGGAGTCTTCTTCAAATGTCAGGGATATCTTGCACCACGAAAGTAATTGTGGACAAAAATAAAATCCTAGGAATGCAAAAAAGGACTAGATGGGGACAGTCATCATCTAGAACTCTGGAGAGGAGGACAGTGGAGCAAACCTCACTCCAGAGCATCTGCACACAGCAAGTTCTCTGCATGAGGAGGAATAAGAAACCTTGTTAACTACAGATGAAGAAGATCCTTCTACATATTCATGTCTTGCTAAACAGGTCATTGCTTTGGCTTATGTTTACACCAGGCTAATGTTTGAATTAGAACACTGTCTCTTGCATTTCCTATTGGAGCTGAAGGTCCTGAAGTATCCCTGTGCATTGGGACTCTGTGATGTGACATGTTCCCTTAACAGGAATCCTCAGGAGAGGAGGGCAGAGCATGTGTTGCCATATGCCACCTGCTGGGAAAGGACTTTGGGGAAGCAGAAATTGTCATCACCTCACAAGACAGAGTTGTGTTTCACCTCTTCCACTGTATCAGCACACTGATCCTCAAGGGTTTAAAGGAGCTAAGCCTTTATACTAAAGGTCTCCATTATATGATATTTAAGCAAAAACTGATGTGCATATCCTTCATGAGAAGCATGAAACCTTCTCTTGTGGAGAAGACTCTTCAGGAGGGCAGCTGACAATTACTGGAGCACAAACTACAACAGAACAAATTACCTTATTCCTGGTTGTTTCAGACTGTAAGGTACCTCATGTCTTGTTACTGTTCTACATTCACCCATCTTCTCACAGTGAGACACTGGTACTGTTTCCCTCAGGATCAGACCAGAACCTAGGTAGGTCTCCTTCACAGAATCCCTAATGCAAGCTTCATTTTCTCTTAGCTGTTCAATGCTACTTACAGACTTGGAAGGCAAAAGATTGTTAGCAGACCTCTTTTCTCCCTAACCTACAACTCTTTGCAGTAAGCAAACCCATATGACTGTGTGCTGACAATAAGGAACTGTCTAGTTGTAGCTTTGGTGAGATCTACTGGTGCTGTTTACAGCACCTCCTTAGCAGATTTTATTTCAGGTAGCGTGATTTTTCTTACACGTAACATGCAACTCTCTGAAGTTTAATTTCATGATCATTTTATGTTCCCATTAGCAAGTAGAAATAATTAGTTCCTGTTCTCATCTTCATTTTAATTTTTGTCTGTCCTGGGTGCAGAGGTCTCTGGGCAGCAAAATAGGAAGAAACAAAAACCAGTATTTATGACCAAAAAAACCCCAGCATGTACCAGTATAGAGCCCATATCAGGAAATTCTTAAAATCCCATCCTCCCACCGTAAGAAAGTAATCCCAAACACTTAAAAGGTATTTAAAATCAATTAAAAGATCTGGCATAGCATCAGAATTACTACTGCATAGAAGGATCAGGGGGGTGTAAAATGTCCCGCAGAAAACACATATGATGGCTTCCAGAAGGATTAGTACTATCCTGGGATGTATGAGCAAAATTAGCATTTGTGAGAGATGGGAGGTATTATTTATTCCACTTTCTAGGGCTGTGGGGCTAATAGGGACTCTAGCATAGGCTCAGATCATCAGATTTAAGGAAGCTGTAGCTAAGCTGACAGTAGAATGTGTCACAGCAACAAGAAAATGTTTTGAGAAAGCAGGATGTTTCAGAAAGCCAGGCATGGTGGGGACTGACAGCATCTCAGCCAGGCAGGGACACATCTGTCCTGCTGAGGACAAGTAGGTCCTGTGCTTGTGTCCTGAAATGCTCTTGCCGCAGTGTGTGGTTTGCCACCATGATTCACAGCACTTTGCTGTGTCGCACGAAAACTTGTGCTCACAAGACAGGACAAAGAGCTAAGAAAGCAGTTCTGGGACACCTCTTTTTCCCAGACTCCCATTAATTTTTGCCTTTTCCCTTAGCTCACAACTTTTCTGCTCTGCAGGGCAACCTGTGTGATTTCTCACGTCAAGCCTAAAGTCATCTTTGCCCTCTACTGGCATCCCGTAGAAACACAGGAGCACGTCAGGCAACAGCTCCGACAGTTCAGCTAGCCAAAACCACCAGGCAGGAGGAGCAGGCACACAGAGGCTCTGTGCAGTCTGGAGTGGGCCAGTGCTCGTGGGTCTGGGAGCATGAGAACACTCAGTGAGCAGCTTCCTACAGCGCTTCTAGCAATAGAGTCCTGGTGAGACAGGGCATGGCAACCCCTTCCACTCACTCTGTCCTGATGTTTGCAAGGGAGAAATATGCCACTTGTTAAAGAGGTGCCTGATTTCAGGTTATTTATGAATGAACCAGTCTAGAAAATAAGCAGCAGATCTGCCAATTGCATTTCATGGTGATCTTTTCCTTAATTTCTAAGTATAGCATGCTCCAGTTGGTTTGTCAGCTCAGGGAACAAGAGCAAGAGTGGTCTAAGAAAATTACTTAAACAGCTACTATGGATGTGCAAGTAGGCTGGTAATCTTAGGCAGCACTTTTAATTCTGAAGCATCACACAGTGCTTGTACAGAGTATAGGCTTGAAATACTGCACTGAAAGCTGCTGGAAAGCCAGCTTTGGAGTAGGATGCAGAGGCTGCACAACAGTGTGTAGAAATCTGGGACAAAGTAGAAAAAGCATTGTATTCCCTTGAAGATATGTGGACACTTTAGCTTGGCAACAGATTACTGGATAAATGGAGTAAGCACACCAACACTTCTGAAAACTTAGACCACAGCTTCAGTATTAAGGCTGACCTATTCATAGAATCATAGAATGGTTTGGGTTGGAAGGGACCTTAAAGATTGTTTAGTCCTGCCCCCCCTGCCATGGGCAGGGACACCGACTAGACCAGGTTGCTCAATGCACCATCCAACACTGCCAGGGATGGGACGCCCACGATACATTTCTGTCTTGCAAGGTTTGGAGGGATCTTTCATATCAGCCCCAGTTGTAATATCTAATAGATTCTTGTTCCTATAAAACACACTATGAAAAGACTCACTGAAGAACATGTTAATATAAAGTAGTATGCAGTATTAAGATGGCTAATACTAAACAAGCTACTGTTGGTCACTATTGTTTTTTAAAATTCAATGTATTCAAAATAAATATGTAACTATCTAAAAGTAACAATTTTCAGAAAATACTTGTTTGCTTCCCTTGATTTCTATGTCAATAATAACAACTAACAATAACAATGTTACAAATAGAAAAGGCACAAACAGCTTAACTAGAGAAAAATTGTTTTATTGGAGAAGAAATGTTCAAATGGCAACTGTAATTCAAAATCTGTGATGCCATTTGTACTCTTTAGTTGTATATGTTGAAATCAAATTTATCAAAATAACTTATTTTAAACAGGTCTTTAAACAGCAGTTAAAAAACCTGGAATACTCTTTGAAACACTATCAATGTGCACATTACTGTGGATATATATGCATGTGACAAGGTAAGATGTTTTGCCTTGCCAATATCTGTGTAGATGTGCCCTTGGTGCTCTATCATCCTTAGGCATTCCTCAGTTTCTCTAGGCAGTTCCTAGTATGCTCTTCTGCAACCCATTTTGATCAGTCTTCAGCCTTCATGTTTAAGATGGAATTCCACTCCACTTTTTTCTTCTGCTACTGCTTTTTGCAGCCATGAGTTGACCTCAGAAGATCAAAACCAACTAAACATGTCTCAACATCTCAACACTTCAAGATCTTCATGAGGAGCTTTTGGCTTTGGTCTTTACCATCATCCTAAGCCAAAGAGAGTGAGTCTCAAAGTTGCCATTGGATCCTGCCCTAGCACTATATCAATTTGGTTTTTTCCCTGCTCCCCCTGGGAGGATGCCTTTGTCCTGCTTATGACTTACTGCCATATAAGCACTTACCTTGCAACTATCTGGTCTATCAACACCTGACTTGGCAGTAACAAACCCTTCCCATCATCTTGCTGCCCAAATTTATGTCTGAGACAGATGTGACCAGAAGTTCACCAGACTGTACCAGTACCCAGTGCAAATATTTTGCATTCCATATCCTCCTTTAAAACTGCACTAGTTTTTGCTGTAACAGATACTGGTCTTTGGAACATGTTTCGGCAGAATCGGCATGTTTAACTTTGCATCCCAGACATCATTCCCATGTGGCTTTGCCCTTGGATGCTCTAATGCTCTCAACCACAGGGAGATCATATACCTCAAAAAGCTTTTGAGACCTTGGCATAACTTTCAAAAGCTGTTTCTTTTCTGTCATCGGTTTTCATATGGATCATAAGGAATTTGTGGAACTTATTTACTACCAAAATCTAACTATTACAGCCCTTGTGTCCTGTAGAAGTGATTGATCCTCTGAACTAAAAAGACAAATATAAGTATCTGAGGTATTCCATCCAGTTACCCCAAAGGCCACATCTTCCTCTTACTTATGCAGTCTTTCAGAAATATCCCATACTACCACTGGTGAATGAATGGAGGTGCTCTGGTATATACTTCACCTTGATCCTTATCTCCAGCTTCTGGTCTCTCACCCTTTCCAACCTGAAGATATTTCTCTCAAGATTCTACTGTATGGAGATGCTTCTTTGCTACTGTCTTCCTTGCAGCATTGAAGAAGCAGTAGACAAATTCTGTTTTGGGATGCAAATGTTCACATTACCATCAAACTTCACTACAGAAAAGATCTACGTTTTTCAGTGTGTTTGCATTAATTTTCAGAGCTTTCATGGGAGGGCCCACTGGCTAATTAATTACCTAGCAACATATTTCAATAAACATTTAAAAAATGAGCCACAATATGATCTTATTTATCAAAGAAACATCTCCTGGATTGCTTGTTTTCTTGCCTGTAATAAAATTCAAATGTATCCTGCTTCCATAGGATCTAAGAAATGAGGTCTTAGGTAATATAGTTTAATTTTAATAACGGCTGAGAAACTGCTTTCTTTTCCCATTTTTGTATTAGGCAACAATTTATTTCAAATTGACCCTTTGGTCACTTATTTCTTCAACTGCAGTGGAAGAGAACTAATTTTCCTCTGTAGTTTACAAACAAGGCTTTTGTTCAGCACTAGCAAGAGTTCCAGAGATGAAAGTGGGAGAGGCATCTGGTCTATTGAAGTCACTAGCAGAATTCCCACTGCCTGCAGCATTGTCAGAATTTCACAGTGAGGATTAGGCATAGCCTAATCTGTCCTGATCTTTTATGCAAAAGACTGGTAAAACAGCATTTAAAATGTTATCAGATTAGACACACACATACTTAACAAATCAAAGGCCTTTTAAAGATAAAACTCCTGCCTCTAGGAGGCCTGAGTCATGATGTCTGACTGTTTGGAGACCGTGAGTTAATTCTGCTGAGGAGGGATACCTTGTTCAGGCTAATGATCTCACCCGAGCTGATGCCTGAAGAATCATGCTGGCAGCAGGAAAACACAAGAGGCTGTTTACCTCAGTAGTCTAATGTAACAAAAGTTTGGCAGGCCTGATTCTCCATTGACTCTTCTGCCCTTCAGATTCAACAACTCTCATTAAATTAGGTATTTTGTTCCCTCCCTCTTGTTGCTGACTAGGCATACTTGGGGTGATCGTTTACACACCTATAAATGTGTATTAATAACTGAATCTTTGCAATTGATAGATGTCAAAAAATACTGTTTTGGAGCAACTCAGCAAGGTTGTTTCCAACACAATAAAGTTTCTGCCTTTTAGCCTTTCTACCAAGTGAGTACATTCCTGACTTCCTTTCTTTGGGAATAAAATACAGCATGGAGAGAAATGAATAACCAGAATAGAGTGTAGGGAGAAACAAATAAATTTTTCTTCACTTATTGTAAATTCGGTTTTGCTTAGTTTGACTGATAACAACTCTGAGCTTGAGAAAGGCTGTGTTTCAGCTCCCACTGACAGATGAGCAAGAGATGCACTCTTACTGCCCTCTAATTCTATGCTGAAGACATCCCGAGGTGTATATCTCACCTGCATGCTTTCTGAATTTTAAATTTCTTTTCATGCTGCATCCAAAAGGAAGGGCTGAAAATACAAATATCAGAGCAGAGTATCTTCTGCATAATGAGGCATATTCCATGGGCATCACAGGTATCATTTCACAAATGCATTCAGTTTCCTTTCAAAACTAGTGAGGGATTTTGGCCCTAGAAGAAAGCTGTTCCAAGTTCTCATTCCTCTGGGGTCTGGAAATCTGATTTCCAGCACAGATGTATTCTTGACCAGTTCATACCTATTTTTAGTAAGTTAATGTTATCCTTTAGTTTAAGTATTCTCTTCCTTTCCTAGTGTATTTACTTATAGCAATTGTATCCCCACTCCACTAATTTGTCCTTATTTTGCTAGACTAAACAAGCTGATGTCCTTTATCTTCTCCTTAACTAGCATATTTTGCTTTTTCTGTTCCACTCCAGTGTGCACAAGAGTAGTCAGGTATTTTTACAGATTAAAGCTCATCAAGTAAAGACTCTTTTTTCACTCCAGGAAATTCAATAAGGAACACTCTAGTGTAGCAATAAACTCTTGTACTATTGTTATTGATGTCATTGCTATTTTATCAATAGCAATAAACTATACTGTATCTCCTGTTCACACTCTAATCAACTGATGCATATAGTTATTTCTTCTCCCCTTTCAAGGTACCCAGAAAATGCATCACGGCTGAAGCATCATTTTGAGTCCTCAGTTTACTGACTCATTTTTTTCCATTCAGAATCATAATCCTGGAACCAGAGTCACTTGTTTCTACATGATTCATGTGGTGCTTTCGTATTTTTAACACACTTCAGTGTATGAGAGCTGACATCACATTTTAGGTCAGCTTTCTCAGAATCTAACTGAAATTTCCTGAGCTTCTCTAGGGGAACAAAACCAAACCCTATATATTCCAGGAAACAGCCCCACAAGATAGAGAATGGATATTAAAAGAAAGAGTTTATTTCATCTGAAAAAAAATTAAGAAGGCACGAGGGAAAAACCACAGAAACTATGGCTGCAAAACCCTTGTTATAGGCAAAGTAATAGCAAATAAATGCATTTTTTTCTGGTATACTTTCCATTGCATTTGGGATCGACTGGAGCTGTGTTATCAAAGAACTGCAGTGTTGTGCCTTGTCTAGGGGGTGCTGACAACACCTCATGTCTGGAAAAAAGCCCTAAAACAAAGTTCATAGTACTAGGGACTAGAGTTGGGGCTGGGGACACAGGCTGAGCACTGAAGACAGGCCCAGAAAGGCTCTGCACACCTGAAATATCCTTCCTAGGATGCTCTGGAGTCACCCTATAAACAGAGATGCTGTCACCAGAGGGGTGAGAGGAACTGCTTTACCTGCAGTACCTTGTACCATCAATGTCCAGATACTGTGCTGAGGTCTGTGCTCTGGTCATCCATCTGTCCTCCCAGATCCTGAGCTCAGCTTTCCCAATGGGGAATAATGTTATCCCCAAAATTCTTGGAAAGAAATCAGCCAGGCTTCTCATGTCAGATCTATACATGCTGCATGACTTCTGTGACCCTGAAATATGGCATTCACCTGTGGTGTAAAATCTGTTCAAATCTGCCTTCATTTATTAAAAAGTTAGTTTCCAACTACAGTGATTGCAAGGAAACTTGAACAGAAAGTGATGCATCGGTATTTGCTACCTGAAAAATGAATCTCGATGTTACTCTTGCCACTTTAGCAAGTATGTAAGTGTTAGTACCTTGTGATGAAAGTGAATATTGGTGGATTTTAAGAAAAAGAACTAACTAGCTTGTTTATCATCCTCATCCCACACTGTCTTGCCTTCCTTCACAGCTGCTTAAGTAAGCAGCTGTCCTCATTCCATTTTATCTCCTCTCAATAATTCTGAAATAGTCACATGTTTTCAACCTAGTTTTGAAGCATGCTGAAGTGTGCACTTCTGCATAAAAATATTGTTTACCAGCTTTCTCCAATGTATGTTTAGTTCAGTAAATAAATACACATTTCATGGATCAGCAGCTGAGGTTTTTTGTTCAATTTGATACACCCCAAATCTAAACTCCTTGCTGAAAAGTGTGCCTAATTTGCTAAAAAAATAGTTGATTCAAGTAAATATTGAGTTTGACTGCACTGCCAAGATCTTTGTGCTAAAGACTTTTGGTAATGGAACATCATTTTCCTTTCATAAAGTGCTGCATGTGACAAGGACAACAACTTTCTGAGGCCTCAATGAGAGAAATGAAAACTGGACTTCTCTGGCAATTTTTTTTTTAACCTCATCCAGTGTATGTACTATAAGGAAATCTGTAAAGCTATACTGAAAAAAACCCACAACAAACTGCCAGAAACTTCTTCCCACCAAAATGTTCACCCTGTAAACCTCTGCAAACACAAGAAATATTCAAAGATGTGTCGACTATGATATTACTCATCAGTTACTTTGCCCCTAAAACTCAAACAAATGAAAATACTTGGAAGTGCTTTGGGGAGAAGTGAACACAGGGAATGAGCCACTTAAGGGAATCTGCTGTTCTTCCAACATTTCCAATACCTTCAAGTGGCAGAGGCTTCCTCTGCTTCTGGAAGAGCAGGTTCATAGAAATACCTAACAAAACGATAATCTGAGTATTGATGTTAGCCCACACTGGATTAGTCTCACATACCTTTCTGCTCTCCTGGGGATAGATGGTTTTCATTGTGACATGTCCTTATTCCTACACAGAATTTCAGGTCTGAAAAAGACTTTCAGCAGTGAGGATTCAGCTTTGAGTCTTGTTAAAGAACTGCTGAGCATCCATCATGAAGACACTCATCAGGCATTTTTGAATCTATGTTTCAAAACATCTGCAGGAAATAAATACAACAGGCAGAAATATTGGCAGAGACTCTGATGGAGCTTGAAAAGAGATATCAGCTCTTACAGAGTCCTCCCTATGGCATATGTGACTCTTGCAAAGACTGCTTCCTAGGATGTATCGTGAGGCTTGAGTTACCCACCATTATGTTATTTTAATTAATAGAAAAAACAGATGCTCTTTGGAGTGTCAGGTGCACAGAGCCGTGGCTCTGAAGACCTGCATGTCTCACTGGGGAATTTAAAACATGTTCTGGTACATCTCTGTGTCCCAGTTGGCCCAGCGGAAAAAAGGAGTAAAGCACTTCAATTTCACCCTGTTGTGAAGTGCTTTGACATCCACAAGATCAAAAGTGCTTCAAAGCAAAGAGCAATGTTATCACTCTACTGTGTAGGCAAACTCCTATGTATTGCTAATTTCTGATTGCTTCTTGTCCCCACCTCCTCAGAGTGACAACTACAGAAAAGGCAGGGAGTTATCACCTATCTTATCAGCGGTTTCAGGCGAAGACAGAAGGAAATGGAAGGGAGAGAGCCAGAGACTAAGTGGGGAAAAACACCCATCAGTTTGCATCTCCACTTCAAATGAGATTATTCTTCACTGGCTCCTGATCTAATCCGGACACTACCTGATGGTTAATTTTGAACTGACAAGAACATTACAGCCTGATGTACCAGGGTTTAGGCTTCCACCTAGTTGTCTGTGTAACTGACAGAGAGAGCAAATTATGACTCCCCAGTTTAGCCTGAACTTGCTGGTTCTTGCCATATGCAGGAACATGTCCTGAGCACGAAGTGATTTAGAACAATGCTCTGAATAATCAAAGGAATAGCATGTGCATCCAGTGCTATATTATACTGATGCATATGATAAATGAATTGACCTGTAATTTCCTGCAGCGTTAGCTAGAGCAAGTATTTCCTTTTGTAGATTGTATTTATGGAAATCTGACTGCAGCAGGTCAGAGTGACTTGATACATGACTGAGGCAAGCAAAGATCTTTTTAAAGTCAGGCAAGCTGGGGAGAAGCTTTCCTCCCAGCAGGCTCAAACATTGTTCTGTCGCTTCATCTCCTGCAACTATGAGAAATCCAGGTAACTGGTCACTGTCAGTCACACCTCAATCATACAAGGATTGTCACAGTTGAATTATTTGCAGCACTCAAGAGGTATTCAGAAACACCTTTGAAAGGAGCACTCCAGGTAAGTGATGGTACCGCAGTGACACCAGTACCCTGTTTAGCACAGACAAAATTTGGACCAGCCATAAGATCCAATTTTTAAAAGCAATTTGATATTTCACATCAGAAGAATTTATTGCCAAGGAAGTCATGTAAGTAATGATTGTTTTGAAATAGACAGTACAGAAGTGTATCTGTGTATAAGGAGATTCATACTTTTATACATCTGGGAAACAAGAGCAAAAATTCACACAAGAAAAATCAGTATGCTAAGGGCAACTATCATTTACAACCTACTGTCTCCATGTGACTAAAATAATCTTTTTGCTTGCAGCACAGCCCAGGGACTCAGTATAGTTTTCTTAATTCATAAGACAGCCTGTGTAAGATCCCTGACGTCTTTACTACGCCCAGACTCAGGCTTCCAAGCACACTCCTAGTCCACTTCTGTGCCCCACCAGGACCAAGCTATGCTATCAAGTACCTGCCCTGGACTGTATCTAGGAAGCAGACAGAAAGATTAAGCATTACCTGAGCAAACTTCAGTGCAATTACCTTTATTTAAACAAACAGTTTACTGTAGTAATTTTTCCTATTTGTCTCACCAGCAGGGGCTGAGGAAAACGTTCCCCACCCTCAGACACAAACCATTTTTTGACCATGAGTTGTACATATTTCGAAACTTTGTATTATGAGTAACTCTCCAGAGCCCCGTCATGTTCCAGCCCAACTGACCAATTCCAGCCAATTTCTGATGTGGCACTCTATGTCCCCTAAACTTCCCTTTAGTTGCTTTCCTCTTCCCTCCTCCCCCTGACCAGCCTGCTGGGAGGCTTATGGTAGCTAACAGGAGAGAAATGGGGAGATCCCCAAGGATGGGTTTTGTCACAGTCCTGGCTCTGAACCCTGCCCTTCCTCCCCTTCTTTCCTCTGTCCTGCATTTCCTCCCAGAGCTTAAGGAAGTGGCATTTGGCTGCAAAGTCTTCTGTTTTGCATCCTTTAGAGCAGGACTAACCAGTCCTCACACTCCAATCCCATCCCCTAGACATGACAGGCAGCTTCGTCACCCTCCACCTCCCACCATTTCCCTCTGCTACCAAATGCTATTGCCCACAGCAGGCAAACAGTCACTGTCAGGGTGTCTGTTGCTATTGCTATATCCTGATGTTGCTGTACCTTCCTAACCACAAAAAGTCAAAACCAGTGGTTCTGCAGAAGAATGACTCTGTTAGAAACTGAGGAAGTGCACAGGCAGCATGACTGAAAAAAGTCGAGAGATGTTTCTATTCCTTTGCTACAGCCAGGAGCTGCCAGATGTTTTTGCGAAGTTCACAGCACCACCTATACTGATGCTCCTTCCTTCTCCCTCTCTAACTGCACTTGGAACAAAACAGACACTAAGCTGCTGCCATGATCTTAGCAGTGCAATGACAAAAGCTTACTGGCATGTATGCAATAAGCCTTCTTTTCTCTGACACCTCAATATAAAATAGATTGCTTCAGATTCCTAAATATTATCAAGAAATTTTGGACTGAGATCACCACTCCTTTAGTAAGAAATATACTATCTCCACCCAAATGGAAAGAAAGGGTGGTTGTTCCTTGGGGAGGGTGACTCAGGGTTTGGTGGCAATACAATGTGCCTTTTGATCATGATGTTAAACAAACAAAGACTACAACCTAGAATGCCAATAGCTCTTTCTGCAGGAGAGGAGGGTTAACAGCCTTGCACAACATTTTCAACTGACAGATGCCCAAATGCTGTGTAAGAACAAGGCTGAAAAAAAATACTTATAATCATTAGCAAATATTTGCAACTTGCCTGTATTATTAATCCTGTTTTACTGAGTATTACATAGCAGTATGCAAAAATCAAGGAATTGCTCCTGCTGTGGACAGCAATTCAATGACACAACCACAAATAAACTTCACATAAACACCCAGTCCACTGATGTACAACTTAGACACCTTAAATATTGGAAACATTATTCTGTGATGTATCTCCACTGATTTCTGTTGTGTTGAGCAAATGGAACTGAAGGGAAGGTCAATGAATTCACATGTTGTTGGACAGAAATATTAGCTGAGCCTATCAGCACAAATAGTCATTTATCTTGTTGGGAAGAAAAGTATTTTAAACCTGAAGTAATGCAAGTAACTATAATGTTAAAAAGAAGTTGAAATCTTCAGTTAAAGGAGAAAGAATTTCCCAGGACTATGAACACAACCTCCCAAAATTTCTGTGTCTCAAATTTGCAAAAAATTAAGACAATATAAAAGTGCATCCCTTATGGCACAGGCCTTCAAAATCTTTTGGTAAAGGCACTACAATTCAGAATCAATATCACAAATTGCAATGATCAAGAAGGATGATAACAGTTGTGTAGAAGGTGGAGGAAGTTTGAAGGAAAGTATTTAGTCCTGATCAGGTCATCTGATAACAGATTTCAAACATTAAAAAGCTGTTGCAAAGATGATAGTCATCAACTGTGCAATGTCCAGTACAGGCAGGATATAAAAGTGAAGCACTTGTCTTCAGTACTGAAAAGAGCTTTCTAAGTTCAGGAATAAGCTACAAAGCCCATTTTGGATACTCCAATATTAGAGGGTTTTAAAACAGCTGAGGGATCCAGGAAACAACTAATGTACCAGGGAGCATCTAGGTTTAGCTATTCCTATCTGGATCAAAAAAGCTGTAGATGATACATTGAGTTCCGTATAGATTTAAACTTCTGTGACTCCAAGATATTCTCCTGAAGTTTCAGTTTGGAATATTTACCAATTTTTGACCTTTTATTTCCCAAAAACCTCAAATAATTAAACAAGGCTATTTCATGCTGTCTCAGCTTGAGAGAATCATAGAAAATATTGCTGTGAGGTTTTTCCATAATCAGGAAGTTGGTTTAGTTTCTCGTGGTTGCTATCTCCCAGGCTGAAGGTTTCAGATGCCTCCAACAAGTGCCACAGGATGGCTGCTCAACACCAGCATCTACTGCAGCTGCTCTTCGCCCTGGGCTCCACCTGTAGCTACTATCACTTAGTATACAACTAATATTTAGTCTAGCCATCACAGCAGGAAGGAACGTCATACATGAAATGTCCTCCAAGGAAATAACCCAAAACCAAGTAGGTTTCAAAACCCATGAAGAACATTGTTGCAATAAATTCTTTTTCAATCCCCAAAACTGCACAGTGTCTGAGTGACTTTAAAACCTGAAGGAATGGGAGAATGTGATAAGAGAGTTAAGTTTACTGAAGAAGAGACAGTTGTGTAGCACTATGAGAAGGCTGAAGGAATCTAACAGGAGGTAGCAATGCCCATTCTGTCTTTAATCACCTTGTTTGTTAAATTAGTTCAAATCACACCAAAAAGATCAGCTACCTCTTTTCCAGATTCTGAGGAGCTGTGGTCTGTTTCTCCCAGTCAACAGTGACTCCCAGGGCTGTACAGCTTCACAGTCGTCTCATGCACAAACACATCATCTTCTCAAAGACAGGTGTTTGTGGAGGATCCAGCTGACAGTTCTGAAGATGTGGGATTACATGGTGTGTTGACCTGATTCAAGAAGCTAACCACTGGGGAAATCTTGGAATAGAAAATGTCAAATGGCACAATTAAATCTTTAAATAAAAATCAGAGATCCAGGAATGCTTTACATCTGCTATTCTCAACCTCTGGAACATTCAAATGACTGTCAGTGGTAAGTGGTAATCAGTGGTAAGGCCCGTGTCTGTGCCAAGCTGTGTGCTCTGCCCCTCATGCTCCCAGCCCAACCCTGTGAACAATGCAAACACTTGCCATAAAGATGGTGAGAACAGAGGCAGTAGCAACATCAGCTGATGAGCACCACAGGTGGAGGACTAATTATTAGGGAACTTGACTCACAAGAAGTAGCACTTGCTCAGGGTATTGTCTGGGTAAGATCTGAGTCAAACCCTGTGCAAGGAAGGGTGCATCATATCCTGCACTCATATTGGTCTTACTTTTAGAAATGCTACTGCCAGCATCTCTGTAAAGCTGGGAGGGAAAGACTTAAATCACTTCAGTCCTGGAGCTCATAGAGCTATTAGCACAGCTTCAATGAACAAGACCAGGTCTAAACATTTAGCACAACTGTTCTCATCAGTGAGCGATACTACATGCAAAAATGTCTGAAGATTTGGCTTTCAGGTCTGCATACAGTGGCAGGGTCAGAACTGTTTCCCCAATGTCTTTTTCCTGTCTTACACTACACGCATCGATGGAAGAGACCACAAAGAAGCTGGAAAATAAGCTAAGAATTATTCTCCGCTGAGTCACGGTATTGGAACAACAAGGACAGAAGTGAAAACCCAAGCATGCAATAATGTGGTTATATAATGAATGCAGCAGTTAAATAACACTCATTAATTGCATTTCTATAGCTATGATTAGCCACCGTAATGTGGTAGTCTTTACTTCAGGTTCAGGCATCTTCATGCTCCACAAAAGATGCAGCCGAAGGAAAGAGCAACAAAACTGTTTTGTGATACCTATTCCCTTGGCTCCCTGTGGACCCACTCACTCTTGTGTAAATGATGGTAACTCTGGGAGAGTTGTTTTAATTTCCATAAGGCTCATCAGTGTTAAATGTGGGTAACACAAATTCTGCCCATGTACTTGGGGTCAGAGAGTACATGCAGGGGGTGGGGGAAGGCAGCTGTTCTGGTCCTGGGCTGAACAAATTCTCCATGTTCATGGCAGCTTCTGCCACACCAGAGCAGGATTTGGATGGAGAGAAAAGGACTCTGAACTGATAGATTAAGTAAGTACTCAGGTAATATAAAAAAGTCAGGCCATTTCAGTTACACACTTTCACGCTTGGTGGGCACAGGAATGGATAAACTCCCTATAGGAAATGTCCTTACTGCAGTTTGAAAATAAAGAGAATAGTGTAGCACAAATATTTCTCATTGTCCCAAATGTCTCCTCCTGACTTTCAGTAAAGATTGGAAATGCCTTAGTTTTTCTTTCCCAAGGAGGTTAGATGTGATATGTCCCCTCTGTGGAGGCTTCATGGTTTTCAATGCACACTGTGTACAATCTGCAACCATCTTTTTTCCCCCCAGAGGCTTTAATGCACTGTTTTCTTTTTCATTCATTTTGTCCATTATATTATATTTTAGTCTATCATGTAACCATAATTTCCTGATTCCCTCCTTAGTAGCAGTAAAGCTATTCTTCCTACCAACCAAGTAATCATGACTTTCTGCATACTACTGAGAAGGGGTAACTCTTCTGACCCTTTCAGAAGAGGGGATATATGTCATCCATTGGTAAATAACAGTAGAATATTTATGTGAAGTCTGTGGTTAGTGTTTTCTCCTCAAAGCAGTAGTAGTTAATATTTAAACAAACTGTATTAAATCTTTCTTTGTTGCACATAATTACAACATTACTAAGGAAGGAGGAAAAAAAACCCAAGTCATCAAGACTGACTGAGGGGTTTTATGACTAAAGCTACCTCTTTGTGTTGACTTTGGCCTCAGCTCGTGTCTGGACCAGACATAAAGAACATTTCTTTCATTTGGTGTTTACCTGCTCCTCTCATGCACATTTCAGTGCAATTTGCAAGACTTGAAAAGGGGCACATAAACCCCCTTGTCCAGTGAATTTCCTGCCCTGTTCTCATGTAGACAGTATTTGTAGCTGTTTTCAGAGAGTTTTATCTGATTTCATTACCTCCCAGAACAAGTTCTCTCACAGTGATGCAAGTTACTTCTTCATACACAAGCTTTTGGTGAGAGCAGTGTCTCTCAGGATGAACTGACTTACCATCTAGCACTACAACCACCCCTGAGAATTCAACTGCCTGAATATTATTTCCTGATATTTTGTACGTCCCCACATTTCGGCAGGAGCTTTCTCCTCTGTTGAAATACAGACAGTTTCACTTCAGGAAAAGAAACTCCAAACCAAAAACCAAGCAAAACACCCTACCCCATTCCTCTTCACATTGCAGAAGAAAAAGGTATGAAATACAGCACATTTTGGAAACTGGTCACTAACATTGCATGTCTCACATACAGCAAGCTTGAAATGTCTGATGTGCTCAGTCTCTTCTACTTATGGAGCAACTCTAGTTTTAATGAGACTCAAATTAATAAAAAAACTTCTTTAATTAATAAAACTTCTATCAGAAACTCTTTGAACAGAGGAAGTTAGCATTAGTCTATATTTCCCAAGTAGTTCGATTCTATAAACCACTCAGCATTAGCTCCTATTTCATCCAAGGAATCCTATCTTCATGGGGAAGAAGAGGAATAAGAAAGCTTAATGGTGTTCATAGCTGCCTCTTAAGTGACTCACAGGGTGACAAGAAATAACATTTGGTGGCAGTCTCGTGGTTGGGACATTGTGTGTCTAAGATTGCTCAAGTAGTTTTCACCCACTACTAAGATATCACTGAACTTGCTTATTCTTTTAAAAGTCGCTTTTCTGGCCATTTGTGAGTGCTGAGTCAAGAAGTGGAATAATCTCTAAAGCTATGACAGAATCAGTGCACCATTGTTTGATAAAAAAGTCACATCACTTTTACACTACAAAGCCTCAAATGGTTTTTCTGAGCAAATATGTGCTATGGGTTTGACCTTTATCCTTTCCCAACTCGGTGCTTTGCCTCTTCTCCAAAAGGAATTTTTGTGCGTGTAAGTGGTTTGTGGGGAATCTTTTTTTTCCCAGTGCAGCAGCAGCATTAGGAATGTTGGTGATATGCCAGGTCAGCTTAGAGCTTTGGAAATGGCACCATCCAACCACAGGACAGTAAACAATTATTAAAATAAAAAGTCAAACCAGTGTTTTTTGTAAATGTGTGGGTATGGAGGAAGTAAAAGGAGGGAGAGGTAGGTAGAAAGCTACTTAGTTTCTGTGAACCATTTGCTTTGCATACTGTGGCACAGGTAATTTTTACTAAAGGATTGTGTGTATTTTATTGTATTGATCTGGAAAAAGAACTTAACTGAATTTTCAAAACAAAACCAGACAAAAGAAGGGTGCCTGGGCACTGAAGCAGGCTCCCCAGGGAAGTGGTCACAGCTCCAAGACTGCCACAGTTCAAGCAGCATTTGGACAATGCTCAGAGGCACATGGTGTGATTCTTGGGGTTGTCCTATGCAGGGTCAGGAGTTGGACTAGATGATCCTTGTGGATCCCTTCCAACTCAGGATATTCTATGATTCTATAAGTAAGCAGGGAAAAACATTACCAAATAATTAATAGCATTTAATGCATGATAGGAAGCAGTCCATTCTTAAAAAACCTTAAAGACATGGTGATAAGGTGCCAAAAAGTGTATGCATTCCTTTTTCTACTATCAAGCCTACAAACTTCCAATAGCATGTTTCAGTGCTCCATACTTTTACCCTGCTGAGGATACTCTACAATAGCAGATAGCACTCTGGTGCTTCTGATAATGCAGAGGCCTTTTGTGTTCAAGGTAAATCCATCTGGTATCTCTGATCAGCCCTATACTTCATAGAAGTTGTTGGAAGTGGTTTAATGAATAAATTCACACTCAAATGCAGATTGAATCCTAAGTTCTACCTTCATAGTAGGACAGAGAAAGAGCACAACTTTCAAAACCAGTGGGTGTCAGTTTTCTCCAGGATGAGTGAGTGTAGGGTTTAGAGTAATGTTTTCAGATAAGTCACAAAGTGTTTTGTAAATTGTGTGGGTTGTGTAGAGGAAGTGGCTAGTCTGAAAGCCATAAACGTCACTTGTGGATAGAGCCACACATAGGTTAGTATCAGAGGGCAGGGACCGGAGGTGCTGTCAAAAGAAAAGATAATGAAAAGAATAATGGGTTCAAAAAAGTGTATTTGTTGGTATACTGGCATCCTAAATATTTTGTTGTCCTCATATTCCCTTATAGGAACTCAGAGCAACATCCTCTGGCAAAAAAAGTTTTGGTAGCTCCAGGAATTGTATGTCTTCTTTAATTTTCCCTGAACCCATGCCCAGCTATCCCTGCATTTCCTTCAACAGGAGGCTCTTCCCAGCATTTTAACTCTTCTTACCATATCCTTGTGACTGCAGTGCAGGGGAAAACTCTCTTTATAATCTCAGAATTAGCTATTTTGAAATGAATTAGACCTGAAGGTAGGAGGGTGAAGGATTTGTCAAGAGATGCCTTCTCTCTTTTTCACTGCTAGGATTTTGACCTTTCTGAAGGGAGCACAAATACACAAAGGAACCTGCAATAAAAGGCTGTGAGGAGCTTTTCCCTCTCAGGTTTCTTTCCACCTGGTAAAGCTGTATCATCTTAAGTGCATATGACTTATGAAATATCTGCCACAGCTAAGACACAAAAGAGAAGACTGCAGACTGGCAGTCACATTTAATTCCAGTAGATAAAATTAAATCAACTGGCAGCAACATATGAATTATTCTAAATATGTGCCCCAATGATGTATGTGTCAAGTTTTGCAGAGGCAGAGAAGCCATAAGGGGTTTTTTTTTCAGATTGTAGGACTCAGGAAATAAGAGGAGCCAAAGAAGAAAACATGAATGGAGATTTAAAGAAAATCCCTTCACCTGTGTAGAGATGAGCTGCTTTTGCTTTTTCATATTTACTGATAAATTCAAAGGAAGACATGGTAACCTATCTCTTGTGTTGTGAAAAATATCTAGCATTATCAGGCATTGACTGCAGTTAAAGAAAGGTGTGCTGCTTTGCTTTCTGCTGCAATTGAATAATAAAGGTGAGGTTTTCTTTCACTTGATCATTTACTTTATTAATGATGTTACACAGTGAAACTGTGTGTAAGGCTGTCATAGTTTGAGAAGATGAGAAGACCTGAAAGAAAAGCATGCAAATATGATGGAGGGAACAAAGAAAATCTCTCAGAGATATTGCTGGCAATAATTCATGAAGACAATACAACATATGAAGGATCTCAGGTCATAGAAGGAGACCTATCATAAGATAAGATGTAGGTTAGCTCACATGACCCTGTGACTTTGCTAGACCCAGAACAGGATAAACCACAAATACGGTCAGGTAAGATAGGCTGGGAGCAGAAAGTGCATTTTCTGCTTTACCATACAGCAGCTTTACCATAATCTGAAAATCTGACTGGAAAGAAAATGAGCAACTAGGTTTATAAATAGATGAGTATGTGGGGTGGTCAAGGGGGATGATAAGTTGGGGAAGTAAAATTGTTTTGTGGTGCCAGGACACTCGCAAACAAGATTGCTTGGATGCATTGCAAAATCAGACCTTCCTGTCCTTCTATAAAGCCACCCAGATCAAACATGAAGATAAAGTATTTTCCCAGACCTAAAGCAGCTCAAGCTTCAGCTGGTTAAAATGCTTTCTCCAACTTCAGACAATCTATAAAATTTTGCAGTTAAATAAACAAGTTCTTCCTTGTCTGTCTCTCATATATGAGAGAAAAACCCTTTGTGTGCTTGTTTAAAAATGTAAGTAGAGTTGCAAATATGTTTTTCCTATGAAAGAGGCAGAAACATTATATTCTTTAGTTCACGGCCGGGATTCATTCACCTGTGTCCTCAGCAATATTCAGTCTGAGAATAGCACAGGGACTCATCTCACTGTGAAGTGTTTCTGAGGATGACAATTTCATTTCTCCTGGGAGTTACACAATGTCTGTGCCAACACAAATACCCTGATTGGGTGAAGATATAGGTACTGCTATTCTCCTCTTCTGAGCAACACTAACCTTTCCAGGGCTGCCCCTTAGAGATGCACTGATGGTTTGGTCACTTCCAGGAGCTATTGATTATGAGATGTCAGAGCTCACAGAGTCTTTTACTGCCTGGCTTAAGGCTGGCTATCTGATACCTGAAGCTAGAAAGCTTCATGGGCTCAGTTGTGGTGTGTACGTAGACTCCTGCTGATTGTGCACTTGCTTGCTTGCTTGTAAGAGCATGGCAGGAGCTTCTGCTGCTGCTTGCCATGGCAGTTCCTCTCTCCCTGTCTGGACCTTGAGGGATGAAAAATGCCAATATTTTCTTGGAAGAACTAGTCATATCTATAACCCATGTTTTCCTACAAATGCTGTGCAGGCTAGGTAGGATTCATACTGGTTAAGTCTGTTTTGCAAAACTAGCTCTGCTCTTGTATGAAAACCGAGAGGGGGAACGAGCTCTTCAGGACCTGTTTGGGCAGGTTGAAACAGGAGTAGTTGCACAAAGGCATCTTCAGCTTAAGCTGGTCTCAATTTGGAGCCATTCTGCTGTGATGGAGGGGAGCTGGGGTGTAGGAATACTCATACCACAGGTGAATCTGAGGGATGCCCCAGTGAGTATTGGAAAGCAATGGAGTTAGTTTAGTTGAGGGCTACAGAGAACATAGCCCTTGCCATGAACCTTCTGACTTTAGGAATGTCTGGCAAAAACGTACCAGAGCTGAGAGTTAAGAACAGATGTGGAGACTTGCTCTGTTTTGTTGGGGCTTTTTTGTTTGTTGGATTTGTTTTGGTTGTAGATTGTAGAATTGGTCCGTGAGTTACTGGGTTCACCTAGTCCTGCTTTCAGGCACAGGGTTGTGCAGCCCAAAAGCCTGTGGGAGTTTGTACAGGCAGAAGCTGTGCTGCAGCAGTGTGAGGTGAGGGAGACCTAGATGAGAACAGCAGATCAGTGCCAGGGTTGTTCCTTATATGGCTACCAAATGTCTGTAGTGTGTTTCTTGGTATATGGTTTACAGTAAGAAGCTTCAGGTGCTGTGTCCTTGCACTGTTGCATATCAAATGCTATTGCTGAGATTGCACTGAACTGCACTCAGTCTGCACCCGAAGGAGATAAGTAACTAGGATTCATTCAAATATGAAGCATTTGACTATCCAGCCATGGTATGGTCTGCAAAACAGCTGCTGAAAATCTCTGCCTTGTCAGTGACTGCCCAAGGTGGCAAACCTTACAGGGGAAGCCTTGTTCCACGGCTGCCTGCACGTCCCCTTGCAGAAGGGGTCTGCCATCCCCTCCACAGCTAGTGGGAGCAAACAGGGCAGGGTGCTCCCTGGATGCAGTTCCCAGAAGAAATTTAATTTAGCCAAAGACGGACAACTTTTTATATCAGGCCCCAATTTGCTTTTTTTGCTTTGGCTGAGAACATCTAATGGAGGGCTCCATTTGCCAGGAGGAAACCTAATCCACTCCTGGACTGTGATGTAATGCTGGCTACATCTCTATGAATGGTACCTGTGCACAATTTGTTTTAAACAGCACCTATTTCTGTTTTCAGGGATTTTTACTTTTTCTAGAATATACTACTATTGGCGATCTTCCACTAGCACTTCTTCTTTGGGGGCTTAGCTACAGTGAATCATGCTCAGAGAACGTGCCATGTTTTTGATTGCTGAAACATTGCTTTTTTGCACTATGGGATTTTTAAAGTGCAAATATTTTCAGCTTTCCCAAACCCACAAAAATGCTGTTTATCAGTGCCCTAGAGATCAATTTTTAAACCAAACAATTTAGTGCAATGAGGAGGGTGACTTATTAGAAACATATTTTAAAGACAAACTGCTTTATAGATACATATATACCTACACACACACACACACATATACACACATGTATATATGTATGTATGAGAGACAGAGATGTAGATGGTTCAGGCAACTCTGAAACTCTAAAGTTGTGTCTTAAAATACACATTTTACAGATGTGATAGTATAAGGTTTTCATGGTAGATTACTACGAGCTGACATTTTTATAAATAATGTTTGAGGCCTCACATAAAACTTTTTTGTTTCCTGTTTCAAGCATCTGCCAAATACTTCTGATTCTTGGGTGGCTGAAAAAGTGATAGGCTTCATCTAGCCCTTCAGAAATTCTGCTACCAGATTGTACAGTTGGATTAAATCTTGGAGTTTTTTGTTTCTCACTCATATCTGAAACACTGAATTATCTTTCTCATCTTTTCTTCAGCTTTGCCTATGATGGGCATTCTTGCATCCCTGTTATCACTGTAAATTTTGCCATAAATCATCCTTTGAAAATATCGAAGCTCTCAGGATTAGATTCAAACAACTGTCTTTTACTTCACCGTACAGCTTGAGTTGCCTTTGTTTTACTTGGAGCTTCCAAGATCTTAGGACGAGGATAGCCTCATTCATGCTATTTTAAAATTTTAAATATTTATGTCTTATGAGACCATCTTAAGGAAGAAAAAGCAGCTGGTGCATGATACATTCAGACACAAACCCACCTTGGTATATGTAATGAGCACACGTGTCCCTGTACCAATGATCATGGCTCTACAGTGTGGCAGTAAAGCAATGAAAGCATGTTCAAATTACTTCTTAAATTGTCAAGCTAAGAGGAGATTAATTAAAACATCATAAACCATGGTTCTTGAAAAGTAAATGGAGAAGGCACTGACTTTTTGTTTTTACAGCAAATGTAGCACAGTGCATTTGTGATGAAGTCTTCTGACCACAGCAAATTCCCAGAGGGAAGATCCTTTAAACACAGCAACCACAAAATGACAGAAAGAAGGGATTTTCTAGTCTGCATTTTAAAGAAGTCTCCAGAAGTTAATGACCATATTTAAATCAGAGGTGAGTTGAAATGACTAAATACTGTATGTATGAGCTTGGATGAAGCTGTTTGGAACATGTTGAAGTAGAATGATGCTCTGTGGTGTGATGTTAGGTTGATACAGAAGAAATACTTCAGTGTACCTATTGGGAGGGGAGGCTGTTTGTTTGTTTGCTTTTACTGGAATTTAATGATGCTCTAGTGAAGTGTGCATGGACTGCTACAAGCTCTTCGAAAAAACTGATGCACACCAGATGGAGGTGGGCTGGGATGCTGTGAGAATTAGGCAGCATCTGCAATTAAGTTGTGATCTAATACCTTTCCTCTTGTAGTTGTCTTATTGCTTTCTCTGATCCTGTGAAATGAAAGCAATTTTACGTTATTCCCCATTTTAAGAGGGACTTAGATTCATGGAAATCACAGTGTAGGATTTGCATTTCATTAACAGCAGTCTTAAAATTGCTTCACCCATTGTGATAAATTATGTGTCTCTGCAGAGCCATGGAGGCACAGGAGTGTGGAGTAGCAACAGCTGTATAAAGTCACCCCAATAATCCTGTCCTTTATAGAGTGTTGTCCTGGGAGCTCTGGCTAATGGATGATATGGAAACACCTTGTATTTGTAGACTACTATTCTTAGCTGATTTTTGAAATATGAGTATGGTTTTTAAAATAAACTTTCAGCTAAGCACATGTGCCTATTACAACAGGACAGAGCAAGATAACCTTGCACAGAGTTGCTATATCACCCTGCTCTTAAGCTGTAAATTCTTTTGTTACGATCAGCTATTTCTCATAGTCATCATGAAGATTTATTTATTCATGATATTCACTAATAAGTGCTATTTATGTGTGATACTGTGGACTGAGAATAAATATTTTCACATTTTCCAATTCTCACAATTTGCTTCTGGTGTGAGATTAACAATTTTAAGGCACATTCAAAGGTTATAGAACAGTTCTTGGCTTTACAAGAACAAAATGTCAAGGAAATGCCACCTCTCAGCTCCCTCAACATCAGCAACAGTAAATATTTGATCAGTGTGTACTTTCCATTCAGCTCAGCATCCTTGGGCTGGTTTGGTACATCTGTTCTTTTGGAGAAGTCTTACATTTGTGAGAACATGATCACAGAATGGTCAAGGGGATCTTCCCTAAGTATTTCAGTGAGACTGGTGTAGGTAACAAAAAATGGTAAAGATACGGGAAGACTTTAATGAAACATATAAAGACAAGAGACCATTGCTTCTTTACAGATGTTTAAAAGAAGTACTTTTAAAGAATGTTTTTTACAATGAGAGTGGTAAAACACTGGAACAGGTTGGTCAGGGAGGTGGTAGATGCCCCATTCCTGGAACATTCAGGGTCAGGCTGCCCAGGGTCCTGAGCACTCTGATCTAGTTGAAGATGTCCCTGGTCATTGAAGGGAGGTTGGACTAGATAGCCTTCAAATGTCCCTTCCAATACTATAGTCCTCTTGACTCCACATGTCTTTAAGGTGGATAACAAAGTCAGACAAGTCGGTCCTGCTTTCTGTGGTTTCTTCAGGATTTGTACAAAAATTAGAGAAATCTCATGTTCTGATCCTCATCATTCTTCATACTTTTAAATCGTTATGTTTTGGGATCAGCCAAGCCATAGCTCTTCAGTAATGTTGTTGTTCCCACATCAGTGCTGTGGCATCTGACCAGTAAAGGTGTACCAGTGGGCAGCTGTAGGCTTTGCAGGTCCTCAGCTGTGAGATACAGCACAATGAGGACCATCAAACTTGAATTTGCCCATTTGCTCTTGTTTGCAGCTGCCTGCCAGACCCACCAGGCAACATCTCTGAACTACAGGGAGCCCCATTACCTTCTGCCTGTGAACAACTCCAAGCTTCCTTCCACCAGCTACCAAAGATACAGGGCACATGTCTAATGGCTCTCCACTGAAATCTTTGCACAGAAGAAGAAGAGAGGGAAAAATACTGTAGAGACTCAATGCCAGCTCAGTGCTTTTGAGGGATGTCTTATGTAGGAATTCAGCAGTCCCTTCTTCCCAGAGAGCCAAAGGAGACCAAAGAATAAGTAAAAATTAAGCCAGTTGCTGTTCACCCCAAATATGGGCAAGAAGTAGGAGCAGCTATATCACATGCTATTGCCCCAAAGGAAGAGAAAAAGACCAATTCTTTTAAATCTGTGCTGAGAAACTAATTTCCAGGGGGAAAGCACTGATAACAATCTGCTATATATCTAAGATTAGAGTCCAGACAAAGTTGACTTGCTCTTTTTCTCTAACAAGAAATTTATTAGCTCACACAACCCATTCAAAAGAACTTCTGACCAGGTAGTTGATCCAAAATTCTGCTTTCAAGGTTTTGTCATATATTACTCCCTGTTTGTTTCATATTGTGCAAGCTCAGACACTCCAATGATAAACTGTTTGCTCTGTGGCCTTGCTGTGGTACGTGGAAAACTTTCCATGACTGTATTTCTGTGGAACAGAAATAACTAGGCATTTCTCAAGCAGCTTTTGAAACACAGTTTGGATCCTGATGAAAAGAGGGATTGTTCAGAGTCTCATCACTGTCCCATACAACTTGTTTCTCTTTAAATGTGTTATATGAGAGAGTGTAAAATGCTGGGAAGAGATTTTATGTCATATTCTCTTGATAGGGACAGAATGCTATGCAGTTCTTGAAGAAAATTTTGTTCAGAATTTGACTTTTTTTGTTTCCATTGGAGTTCTGTATTGGACAGAGAACTTCCCCATTTTTTTTCAGGATGTATATTAATCTTTTTTTTTCTATTAATTTTACCTTTATATAGTGAGAAATGGAGGGTTTAACTACTTTTCCTTCTGGAGTTTTCTATAGGCAAAATTTTTTGCTGGTCCATAGTGAGTCTGGGTGCCTGTGTCTCAAATACAGACAGATGAGAGGAGGGAGATCACTATTTTCTGTCTCAGTTGCTAATGTTGAAATAAGAGCTGACTTCATTCTTCTCTTCTGTTCAAAAGTTCTTGGGTGAGCCACCTAGCTGCTTCATGCTTCTTATTATTCTTGGGAGGACTCCTTTGATTCCACCATCTCCCTTTGTTTCACCAGGATATAATCTACAGGGCTAAAATAATAAAAGTGGCTACAATGAATGAATAGCCATCTCTATCAGACTCACTTGAGACTGTATCAGATTACTCCTTGTCCTCCAGGCAACTAAAATTGGCACTAAAATAATTATTATTGTGGTTTTTATCTTTCAGAAATAATCCTTTGTATTACATGTGCATTGATATTTATACTTAACTTGGCTTCCTGCAGATGACACCAAAATTTCTCAAGCAGTTTTTGTGGTTTAAACTGTTTAATAGTCTTTCTCGCTGGGCCAATTAATCCTACCTGGGCCATTGAGTCATGCAGGAAATTCTGTCTATCATTGGAAGATTTTTCTGAATTTTTTTGGTTTATTTGTTTTTTGGTAAACTTTGTGGCTTATCCCCCCGCTCTCCAACCCTCCTCCCTACCGATGCATCTTAGTGACTTTCAAGAAAATATTAATCTCAGAAGTTAACAACTGTAGTCACCAAAACACCTTGGGGGAAAACCTGATCCACTCTGTGGCTGGTGACAAAGTGTGGAATTTTGCATCCTCAAGGAGCTGTTATAAAAATCCCTCTGGATTTGGGTTTCCACATGAGCTAGATGCTAGTTTTATAGTAAGTCTATTAACAGAAATATTGTCCCCATTAGCAGTGTTAATAAATAAGAGAGTATTTACACAACTGATGCTAGACAGGCTAAACTTCCTTCCCTGCAGATGACTTCATACAGAAGCATTTGCAGAAATGGTCTGCATCGTTATTCAAGTTTACCCACTGTTGGATAAATCTGAAGGCTTGAGTCCTTAGGTTTATCCAAATTACTTCAGCATTGTTCTTTTACCACTCTTATTGTCTGTAACCTCATAGAGATGCAGGGACGTTGAATTCCATTGGTCAAACAGGAAAAAAGCTGAGCATAAGATGTTTCTTTATAAGGGCCTTTTCCATGCATTTGTGTGCATGGCTGCATCCTCTGCCTTCATGAACATCTTTTTCACATAGATCCTCTTTTCAGTTATCTCTTCAGATCTCATTCTACTCCTGCTCTGCCATGAAGAATTAATAACTATATCACACATCTATTCCTTCACACAATCCTGTGTTTTTCTGTCATCAAACTTGGACTGTTTACTCACATTTCATACAGTTCTGGAGTCTGTAAGAACCCCATGTCTTGGCAATGCAGCAATGTGACCCTGTCTTCAGGGCTGGACAGGGCTGTAGCACAGCTTCTGACTGTAGTTTTCCATACACAGTGGTCCTACAGCTAGGGTTTCCAGAGACACACTATCAATAGCTTAGTACCAAGCCCTACGCACAATGAACCATGGAAAGCAGAATAATGAACTAATACCCTTAGGGGGAGAAATACTTGAGCACTCCAGAGCTTTTGAATTGGAAACTTGAAGAACTTGTTATGATGGATTCAAGGTTTCCAGCTGTGACACTGTGACCCGGTCTTTCATTTCAGTGATGTCACTTCATAGGATATAAGCAACTTAAAAGTTTCCCAGGACATCATAATGATGTTTAATAAACAAATAAAGTATGTCTTAAGATCGTGGCTCTGAACTCAGAACAGTTAAAATTATTTTGACTGTGTACATATCCTGATAATCTCAGGTTCTATGAGTCCCTCAGTAAAATCTGAAAAAAAGAAAAGATGCTGGTTAGTAATCTTCCTCACTAGCTCCTGAGAGCCTTACTAGGTGGTTGAAGAAGCCACATCTGGGTGTTCAAACAAACCATTGAATTTTAAGATAGATTTGAGGACAACAGGGGGGAAAAAAGGGGATGGAGGATACAAGACCTCTGCAAGGATAAAACCTTGCCAGACAGATTCCAACAGGACTCCTGAGTTCTGCTTTTGGCAAACACTTTGCCTCGATGGAAACTGCAGCAAGAAGTCTCCATCTGAACCTGACTGAGCCTGAGAAAGATAAATAAATTAAAGCACAAAATCAAATGGATTTGAGACTGCAGTATGCTTATGTACAGCTAGTGCCCTTATCCAGAGAACATACTACATTTTGAAAGGTGGAAGGATTCCTAGGAAACCCAAGTTGGTACATCTCTGAACAGGGTTCAGTCAGTGGCATCAGTGCTCAGCACAGCCAGCTCCCTCAGGAGCTTCTGGCTGCTGTTTTGCAGGCATCTGAAATTAATGTAAACAGCACAGGTAGAAGGCAATAACAACCAAAGTCATGCTGTTAGGACAGTATTTGGCTGACGCTTGTTTTGAGTTAATTTCTTCCACCTTTGCCTATGATCAGGAAGATGGCAAGAAAGGCTGCAGCTGGCAGTAACATTTCATGGTCTAGCAGAAAAGCTGTCCTGGAGGAGCAAGGGAAGAGGGGCTGTAAAGAGATAGTGGTGTAAGGACAGCATGGGGACAAAAAGCTGAAATGGGGTGGGTTTGGTTTGCTTTCTTAAGAGCAAGTTGCATTTCTGGAGGCTGCTAAAGGCTGGTGGGGAAGAGAAAGGCAAACACAGGGAGGAGGAGGCTGCTTAACAGCATTCCCCCTCACTTGTTTCGCCATGTTCTATAAAATATTTTCCTTTTGCCCCCTCCATGTAACCAAAAGCAAAGAGCAGGGATTTTTGAGAAGACTTCAGATGAATATGACAGAAAAGTAATATTAGTAAGGAGAGGGGTGCTATTTTAATAACTAGTTTTCTTGAGAAAGATTGAACAAAGAGGCAGGATTTATTTTCATAGGTGACTTTCTCTAAAAAAAGAAGAGTTTTAAGTGTGGTGCATCATGGAGAAATGGACTGCCCGGTTAGAAAATCCTGACCCATGCAGCCAAGACACCTGTGAAACATCAGAGTGTTGTATAGATAGTGGAAAATCACCAGCATGTTCCAGAGCAAAACTGCTCCAGAGCAAGTGCAGGTTTTGGGGTGGGGAAGAGTGAGGGATGTTAGTTAAGCTTGGATGAAATTATAACTGAATGTGCTGGAGACTTTCTACAACAGAAACTGATTGTATCTTGTATATAGATAAAAGTGGATGGTCAGAAATGTTTCTCTTCGGGTAAAGTTTTTGCCTGGAGCTGTAATTTACTGCAAATCAGGGGAGTAACTTTTTTCCCCGCTGAAGACTGCAATGTAAGAAGAAATATAGAGACATTTTTATTGTAGGACAAATTTTCAGGGCTGTAACCATGGAGTCATACACTCTGGTGCTGTCACGATTAACCTCTTCACTGCTGTCAGAAAGCACATGTACTCCAGCAATGTATTTCTCATGACACTATTCCCTCTTTTAGGCTTTACTGCTTTGGTTTTCTGTCACATTCATATGCTGAAAACCAGCTGGAGCATCCTGCAGGGAAATGCTCTGAATAAGGGGCTTTTTAAAGCCTGCTGTGACCAGAGGAATATTTGTGTCCTTCAATTTTTTACAGCCCACCATGGAAAGAAAAAGTGATACCAGAAGAGGCATAATAAATAATATGAACAACTGTTTGGAGAGGTAATACACTTCAGACTCCACAATTTATTCCAATCCCTAGAAGGTAGGTATGTAGGATAAGGAGAGTGATGTTCTCTCACATTTGCCTCTGTCAGTTTCATTGATTTTTCTTTTAATTAATTAATCCATAAAATGAAGTGCTAAAGGAGAAGGGTTTTCTTATCAAACAGTTTTAAATGTCTTTTCATTGTCTCTGCTAGTTTCAGAGAGCTTTACAGTGGTTTTGTTGACCTAGCTTAAAGTTTAGTTCAGTTTTTAAATTCAGTGTTTAAATTCATATGTGGCCTGGGTACAGGCTTGTCTAAATGTAACCAAAACTTCACCCACAGACTACAAAACCTGCAAAATATTTTCAGCTCACTATATTCTGAGGTACCAGATATGCATGGCTGTATATGTATCAGCAAGCAAATGTGCCCTTTTCTGACTGTCTCTTCACATTCTTGCTTATGAAGCTCCCTTGCTGGTGCTGCTGTGAAAAAGTCACTGAACTGAAAAATACATAATTACTCAGGTTTTTATTTACTGATTGTCAGCTGATACAATACAGTTCATTCAATCCCAGGCTAATAAAGTCCTGAAGAAACACTGCCATGAACAAGTTCTGACCTAAGTCTTTTCTCATTTCATTTAAGCTTTAAAAAAATCCTGTTCAAAGGACATTCTAATGGAAATAAAGCATTAAGACCTAATCCCTAGTGGAAGTTACCCAAACAAAACACTTAGTAGAAGCAGACATTTCAAACTGCTTTCACTGATGGGCCAAGATCAGAGGAACTTTTCAGGATTTCAGTTTCACCTCATCCTGGGAATGGCATTTTCTGATGCTTAAAACAAACTCCACCATAATAAAAATCCAACAACAAGAAACAGTCTGAAAAGAGGAGAAAGTGCTTTTTCCTTCCTAATACTATTTCAGGGAAAATTCATATGTTTTCCTTCCTTTCTTTCAAGTGGACAGAGAGGGCTTCTTCCCATCATCGTATTTTGTAATATCTAATATCTAATATCTAATATCTAATGAGGTAGCAATTGCTGTTATTCTGACAGAGGTGCACAGGGTGGATAAGAATCCCTTTTGGCTGTCCATGACCATTCTGTAAAACACAGTCAGTAAATCCAATTAAATGTAGCACTGGAATTGCAGAAACTTACAGTTACTGAAAAGGTTATAGCTGATCTGACTATAGATCAAGTTTTCTGCTTATAAGCACATTTTACTTTGGTGACATGTTCAGACAACAGCTGAGTTTATATTTCTATGTAACATTTTTGCATTTGTCAAAGGTTATGGGGCTTCTTTCTATATTCATGGGTTTAGAAGAGCATAGCCTCTTCTCCTGGGCACTGGCAGTACTGCCAACACTTACACTTAGTCTCATCACTTATACCTCACTCAGGGTGAAGAAGCATTAGAGCTGAAGTGGGTGATACTGATGTGTTTGTTGTTTCAGAAAACACCAGCTTTCACAGGCAAAACCTCAAATTACATTTAGGCCCACATTATATTGGCCATTGCCCCTTTGCTATACATTTCTGATCTAACTGCATGTTGCAAAAAGCTTTCAGGTGGAGCAGCCTTGGCTTAAAAGAGGAAGATCTGGGAGTCCACAGTTGATGCATACAACTTGGTTTTGAAGGGTCCTAATAAAGGTTTTCTTTTTTCCATTTTTTTTCATGGTGTCTAGTGGTAAGGAAAGTAAGAGAATAAGATACTGAAATAGTCCAGGGTTTAATCTGCATATTTTTAGGGTTTCTTGAATAGATTTTTGTTAAAACATGTCATTCAAAAAAAATGGGGGTTTTGATGCTGAAGCCCACAGAACATGTACAGAGAATTAGTTTATACATAAAAGTATGTCTTTTTGTATTGCCAGAGTTCAGACTTAATGTCATGTGCCCACTAATCATTCCATTCCAAAAACTAACTGTTTTTCATTTGAACTCAAGTTCTGGGTGACTGTTTTTTCCTGGCCCTTGAAGCTGACCCTCAGAGCATGCCATCATCTTGCAATGCATCATGCCACAGAAAGCTTGGGATGGAGTTAAATGTTATGTTGGTCAGTGAATTAACCAAGCTTTTCCCAACAATTATTTTCTTCCTCTGGTAATCACTAGTGACCTTAAAAAAACAAACTATGTTTGGATTCAAAAGACCAGCTCTCAGAGGAGTTAATGTAATGGCTGTGTTGTAGAAGGCCAAGTGTTCTTTCCTAGTTTAGTCCTTGCTTAACTGCTTTCTTCAAAGCTGAGTATGCTTGGATGTATTCTTTGGTATTTGAATGTTAGGAAATGGAAAATTAAAAATAATAATGGAGGAAATTCCCATCTGGGAAATCTGTTGTGTATTCAAAGCACCTTCAGTTACAAGCTTGCACTTTGTGGCCTTGATGCATACTGTACCTAGAGATCAAGCTTGGATTTGAGCTTTCCCAAGGTTTTTAGTGAGGGGGTGGGGGGCCTGGGAGAGGATTAATTCAGCTCTGCCTAACTCCATTGCTCTCAGTAGTTCTGGTGCCTGGTGCATGGCCAGATGTTGCGTTTTCAAAGGAAAGGAAACACAGAGTTTGCCTTGGCTCTAGATTCAGGCCCAAGACCATGATTGTCCCTTTGACTCATGTGCAAAAAATAACCATAGCAGCAAGCAAAGGTGCAAAAGCTATGGACCTCTGCCTTCTTTTATAGCAAATCATCAGAAACAGACTGTGACTTGGGGGAGAGGATGTACAGAGTCTGTGGAAAAAGCAGTGGTAGAAGAGTTAGGTGAAACTTTCAAGAGAAGTGTAAGAAAGTTATTTGGCTCTCCTCTGGCAGAAGTAAAATAACAAGCATTGCTGTTCAAAGTCTAGGTCTCATAGAAATCTCAATGATGTTGCAAGCTGTGTAGGTAGCGTATGAGCAGCTGAATAAAACCCAAAGACAGTGCTGATCCTCCTATGAAAGTGTTGGTCTGGGACAGCAGCAGACAAGGAAAGCTTGCAGAAACATCATGCATATTTATTTCAAGCATGAAGCCAAGAGGGAGTAGGAGCTCTCAGAGCTCAGCTGCTAGCTGGAAGGAGGCTTGGCATCATGAGCAAAGGAAGCTTTTCCTTGAATGCTCAGTACTGCTTTGCTTATGTATTTTGTAAATAAATGCAAATGTCAGAAAGAGTGGAAGTTAGTAGTTGGTATAAAGTTTGTGTAGGGGCAGGGTAGTATAAAAACCTTCTCTTCGGCTAATATTAACAGGACAGGTGGTAGGGTGCATTTGTGGTATACTCCTCTTATGAGCCAGCTGTCCAAGGAGTTCTTCTGCTTTCCTAGGTTCCTAGATGGGTAGTGTTACAGTCTGTGTCATAAGCAAATTGACTTGTGGCAAAGCTATAGCAGATCACTACTCACAAGCACTTTGCAGGTCACAAATTGCTGTGTGTCCAAGTTCACTCAAAAGCAATTCTTTTAGGTAATATTTTGCTTCTTTCCCCTGAGATGCTTTGCAATCCAGAAGCAAGCCAAAATTCAAATTTAAAAAGAAGTTAAATCTCAGCTCTGTCTCTTCTCAGGACAACTGGACTCTAGAGCT
>NW_008650324.1:0-211 GCF_000695815.1 Acanthisitta chloris
GTCTCTCTGTAGAGCTTTCCTTCCCTCTGGCAGATCCACATTCTCACCCATCTTAGAGCCATTTGCAAATTCCCTGGGGGTGCAATCAATCTGCACATCCAGATCATCAATAAAGATGTTAAATACACCAGTGACTGGTTGTCAATTGGATTTAGTTCCACTAAAGTAAGTAACTTAAGTAAGTTTATAAATTACCTAGTTCTGAACTTTT
>NW_008650324.1:253-5292 GCF_000695815.1 Acanthisitta chloris
TTGGCAACAAGTTACTGAGCTAGGTAAAAGTTTTCAATAAATATGATACCTTTCAAGAAATGTATTTTTATGATTCTAAAATTGTTTCCAACTAATTTTGCAGCACTGTTTGTATGATTCTGTTCATTCACCTGCTCAAGGCTTCCAACAGACAATGCTAATTAACTTTATTGGTACTTTGTGGCTAAGACCCTTAGAAATTTTTCTGATGTTTTCCAGCCTTGGATAGAATGCCCAAAATGATGAAATCTGAAATGACCAAGTTTACATTTCCACATCATTTCTTTTAACAAAGAGCACAACCATCAAATCACTCACCCAGTGATTTTTACAACAGAAAATGCAATCAGTTGAATACATATGCTAAAATTTAATTAGAGGGCTAGACTTAGGCATCACATTGCAGTGGAGCTAGGTGAGTTGGCAGTCTAGGCTGTTTATAAGCAGAAAAATGCCCTAGGCTGTTAAATTTATTCCCTGGGCTGCTATGGTAGTGCTAACCATTTTCCCCAGGCTCTTTTATTTGCCTTTCAGCCTCCTTCCTACCATGACTTCCTGTTAGCACTTGTAATTAGCTATTTGTGAAACCCTTTTTTGGCTGTTTATGATGACTACAGTACTGCAATAAGAGAATCTTTGACAGAAGTTTGGTTTGCAGGAGGCAAATATTAGGACAAGAGGGCACAGACTCAAGCTCTGCCAGGGGAGGGTTAGGTTGGAGATTAGGAAGAGATTTTTTCCAGAGAGAGTGCTCAGGCATCGGAATGTGCTGCCCAGGGAGGTGGTGGATTCCCCATCCCTGGAGGTTTTCAAGCTGAGACTGGATGTGGCACTTCTGGTAGTGTTGGACTTGATGATCTTGGAGTTCTTTCCCAACCCAGTTGCTTCTATGCTGTTACTGAATTTTATCCATCTAATCTGATATAAAAGAGCCTCAAAAAGGAAAATGGGTACTTTATTCATATGGCTTTTAACTGAGCACTCTGACAATCTTCAGCACAAAGTGATTTGGTTCTCCAGTATCCATTGTCACTATTTGGGCTGATATTATACCACAGAATATGTGCCAAATAAATACAGATGTTACACCAGTACTTGCCTAAATATTTTAGTTGCATTTGCAAGTTAATTGCCCCAGAGAACATTTTGCCAAGCTACTTTTTTAAGAAATAAAGACACTTATCCATGAGTTTCACATGTAGTATCCCAAGGGATTTGTAAACTCATGAAATTGGGAGGCTCACCTTTGCAGGTGGGTTTGCTCTGGTTCCACGTGCTGTCCTTCACACAACGCATGGTGGCTGAACTGGCAGGCTCCATCAGGTATCCTGGATTGCACTGGTAGCTGACTGTCTTGTTAAAGGTGAAATCACTTCCAAACTGAATGCCATTTGCCAGTGAACCTGGATCTCCACAGTTGATCACTAGTGAGGAAAGGAAAATAGGAATATTTCTCCAATATATGTGCAACTGGACCATGTAGACCTAATGTCCTGTTTTTACAGTACAAAAGCAGAAAACTTCAGATCCATATATTTCACAAAAGATCAAAAATGCCATCTTTAATTTTCAGCTAGAAGTTATTTCTCTAAGGCATTGCAGTAACATGCGCCAAATATTCTTTTTCTTAAATACATTAGCCTAAGCAGATGTGACCTACTACTACTGCACTGTTCAGTTAGTGGAAGTTTCAACAGGACTTTTCCTTCCTTCTTACTTGGTCTAGGTCTAGAAAACATGTCCTATGAGGAACAGCTGAGGGAATTGGGTTTGTTTAGCCTGGAGAAGAGGCTCAGGGGTGACCTCCTGGCTCTCTGCAACTCCTGCCAGGGCTGGAGAGAGGGGTGGGATGTGTGTCCTGCCAGGGCTGAGGGAGAGGAGAGAGGGAATGGCCTTGAGCTGAGCCAGGGCAGAGTCAGATTGGGGGTGAGGAGAAATGTTTTCCCTGTTGTGGTGTTCAGCACTGGATATTGCCCAGGGAGGTGGTGCAGTCACCATCCCTGGAGGTGTTTCAGAGGTGTCTGATGTGGCACTGCAGGATCTGGGTTAGGGTTTGGGGGTTCCAGCAGTGACAGGTTCATGGTTGGACTGGATCATCTCCTCCAACCTCGATGGTTCTATGACTATGACTCTGTCCTGGGATCTGATGGACTCTGATTCTGGCCTTGTCACTGAGGCCACTGGCCCTGCTGGCCTTCTCCACTCCTCTGGTCCCTGCTCACTTCTCCTGATGGAATACTCCAGTCATGCTGCTCCCTGATTCTTGGTCCTTAGCAGAATGGTTCTTGATCAACTCTGACTCATTTGGCTTATAATAAAAACCAACACAGTAATGGATCCAATTATGGAAAATCTAATTTAGAGCTACCAGAACTTCATACTCTGAACATAAGCTGCAAGAAAAAAAAAGGGGGGGGGGAAACTTAGAGGAACTCTAGAGGATCACTTAAATATAACACTATTCTAAAGAATTATTAATTTTTCAAATTTGACATTCAGGAGTTAAACAAATACAATAGAGTTACCTATGGAATCATCTTAAAAAGGTTGTTCTGGAAACATCCAGGATGTAGTTAGTAATATATAAAAACATTAATGTATTACAAGACAGATGAATGTGGGAAAATGTTTTATTTTAGCTATGAAAACAGTAATTTTCCATAGGAAATGATGACTTAGTACACCAAAGCTGTAGAGGAGTAAAGTTTCTCTCTGACCTGTGCAGTCTGGAGCAGTGCCAGTCCACGTCCCATTAGCAGTGCAATGTCTGGTAGTTAGCCCTGAAGTTTTATAACCTTCCCAGCAGGCATAAATGACTGAGCTGGAGAACAAGATTCCATCAGTGTATATTATCATCCCGTTGGCTGGAGTGCCAGGGTTGCCACAAGATACAGCTGTGAAGGAGAGATTGAAGCATACAAATATTGATGACAGGTGAGTAACTGGGGAAAAAAAATCCCCCCAAACACTAGGTGAATAGCTCATCTTTTAAAATAGCTCGAGCAAGTTTTTCTAAGCAAATATTTACTAGGTATATTCCTGAGTTAATAGCTTCTTTCTCTTTGTTAATATTTCCCTTCGCTTGCTGTTGGTTTGATTGCAGATTCAGATAGTTTGCCCTGTTTGTTTCACTCCACTCAGTGAAGTCACTGCAGTCAACAAAGCTCATTCAGGATTTTCTGACTGACCTGTACCTCTGGTTTGCCTTTGGCACATTTTTCTATTCTCTGAGAAGGAGGAGGAAGGGGAGGATGTTTGGAGTGATGGTGTTTGTCTCCCCAAGGAACCATCCCAGGTGATGGTCCCTGCTCTCCTGGAGGTGCTGAACACCTCCTGCCCGTGGGGAGCAGGGAATGAATTCCTTGGTTTGCTTTGTGTGTGTGTGGCTTTTGCTTTCCCTATCAAACTGTCTTTATCTCAACTCTAGATAGAATTTTCTACCTTTTACCCTTCCCATCCTCTCCCCCATCCCACTGCTGGAGGAGTGTGTGAGTGTCTCTGTGGGGTTTGGCTGCTGCTGGGGTTAAACCAGGACATCCTCCTGATCTCATCCTTCCTTATACTAAACAGGAAAGAATTGAATGGATCTAGAAAAATGGAAAGAAAGTGGCTTTTTTCTTTGTTTATTTGTTTGCTTGTTTGTAATATAAAGGGGGAAAAAAGTAGCACTTCAACACTGTTAATTGCCACTGAATGTTGCTGTCAGGCTCTACTTAATGTCTTCATGAAAGGGGAGAAGAAAGGATATTGCAAAACTTCAATTTTCTGCTGAAAAACTGATCCAAATCCTGATCCTGTGCCTACTGCCATTTTCACAGAGATATGATGATATCTGCAGTGACAGAAGATTAGTCTGTTCTGAAGAATATTGCAAGAGAACAATTGTTAACTGAGGCTACTGTGAAAAAAATACCGAGGTGAAAAAAATATATGAATTCATTAAAAATATTTTGTCCTATCTTCCATTTCATCATTTAGTTTAAGAGACAACAGATACTACAGAATACATCAACTCTGAGGAATTAGATAAAGTAACTTTTCAAACATTCTTGGAAAACAAAAGTCATCTTAAAACTGAATTTAAAGTCTTCTCTCATTGCTTTCTGATTCTGGCTGCATAAAAAATGTAACGTACTTTATTATGGCTTTTTTATCTTGTTTTGGAATGTGATTTCCATAAATATTCTCTGCTGCATTTCTTCTGAAAGAGGCACCATAAAAATAGCTCATTAAAAATGGATCTAACTTATGTGGAGAAATGTACATTCGTTTATACTTAGTAGAGAATAAAACTTTATCATTTGTTCAGTCCTTGATGCACAGATATTAGATAGCAAAAGATAAAAGTATTTTATTGCTAGAAAACAGATGACAGATTTATTTATCACTCCATTTTCATATCTTCAATGAAAAACATTTGTTTAATCTTAAATTTAACTATCTATTATCTCTTTTCAGAGATTTAGTAGAATAATTTAACTAGAATTATTTTCAAAACTTCATATAAATATATATTCCCAAGACCTTAGCAGTTTGGCTTTAGGTTTTCAAGCACAACAAGAACTGCTGGCAAACATTTTTATATTACATTTCTGCAGAGCCTTGTGAAAGTTTATTTCTGCATAACATTTTTTCCAATTAAAGAAACAGAAGTCGTTAGTGTTATTCAATGGTACCAATTCTTACCTTCACACACAGGCTGAATGCCTGACCAGGAGCCATTCATTAGACATGTTCTCTCTGCAGATCCTCTCAGCTGATAACCCATTTCACAGGAGAAACGTAGCAGACTTTTCGTTTTGAACTCATCCCCTAGTCTAGACCCATGAGCTGGGACTCCTGGATCGTCACAATAACCAGGATTGTTGCCTGGAAAACACAACAGAGCAGAATTATTGGCAAAGACAAAGGGGCTGGAGAGAGGTGTGGGATGTGTGTCCTGCCAGGGCTGCAGGGAGAGGAGAGAGGGAATGGCCTTGAGCTGAGCCAGGGCAGAGTCAGATTGGGGGTGAGGAGAAATGTTTTCCCTGTTGTGGTGT
>NW_008650324.1:5568-5831 GCF_000695815.1 Acanthisitta chloris
GTATAGCAAAGACTTGAGTAGGTACCTCATTGGGTGTAGATGTGTATTAACTTATAATCTCATAGCTCATTACTCTTAGTTATCAGTTTGTGCATTAGCTAACACACAACAGTCCTGTACTCTGAGGGTTTGAGTATCTTGTTTAGATGTAGAGTTTCTTCATGAATGATGGGGATTAGGGTTTAGAGGTTCCAGCAGTGACAGGTTCATGGTTGGACTGGATGATCTTATAGGTTTCCTGCAGCCTTGATGGTTCTATGATT
>NW_008650325.1:0-783 GCF_000695815.1 Acanthisitta chloris
ATACTACTTAGAGGAGAAGTACGAATTACCCGCCTGGCACCAAAGAGCTTTTTTTCTTGTGGTTAGAAAAAAATTTATTTGAAGGGTTTTGACAGTACATTTTTCAAATGAAAGCACCGATCTATGATAAGTGCAAGTTTTAATGAAACCTTTATTCAAGAGGCTTCTCTGGGGCAGGATGAGAATGGGGAGGAGGAGTGAGGCCGTTGACATGTCCCTCACAAAAACAGTCATTCACCGAAGTGAGTGTTGTATAAAATAGGCTTTTTCGTGATTCTGAAGAGATGACTGCTGTAGGATTTTTTTATCTAAAAGGCTGTGGCATATCAAAACATGTATTCTATCAGAATCCTGTCACTGTAGGCCTTGGCTTCCCCATTTTTCAGCTTTGCAGTGTGCTCTCAACTCTGAACAGCAGAGAAAATGCAGAGTGAGGTTAGAATGAGCATTTCTCACCATAAATTCAATGTTGTAACACTCATGAATGAAAGTTGATGCTTTCTGAGCTTAAATATTGGCATTTTTTGTGCCTCCTTGAAGGGCATTGGGTAAAAATGTGCCTTTCTACAAGCTGCCCAAGCCTTTGAATAGACATTTCCTGGAGAATCAGCCCCTTTGTTAGCAGAGATTGGAGGAGGAGGAAAGGTTGGTTTGTATTCCAAAGATATCATGGTCAGCTCTGGGGAAATCTCTGCTTAGCATGGGAATGACAAGGAAAACATTGATGGGAGATACTGAGCTGCTTCATGCCTTGACTCATCAAACAGAACAGCTGGTATTTCT
>NW_008650326.1:0-5942 GCF_000695815.1 Acanthisitta chloris
GCCCCCTTCGCTGCCGCTCCTGCTGCTGGTGCAGCCCTGCTGCTGCTGCTCCGCCAGCTCTGGGTGCGCTCCGGTCGTACCGCCTTCCTCTGTCAGCAGCGGCAGAATTTAAGGGTGAAATCTGCACCCACTCTAAACCCCACCTAACCTTCTGGAATATCTCAGTGTTCCGCAGCTAGACAGCTGTGAATGTTGCCTGATCTGTTAATGGTTGGCAAAAGGCTTCCATCCAGCCTCAAAGTACCAGTGAGGGGTACCTGGTGTTAATACCTTCTTTCATGTTTCAGCAGCAATACCTCACCTTGTTTGACTTATATAAAATACTAGCATTAAAAAGAAAGGGAAAAAACCCCAACAAGACACATCCTAACAACTCAAACATCTGGAAACAGGATTACTCTCAGCATTCAATTAGTACTGTCGTTATTCACTCCTGAAAATCAGCATAGGGGGTTTCCCACCTAAGAGGCAGGGAATAACCCTGTCTTATTTATTGCTGGAGACTCAGACAAGCCAAATTCTGCTCGTGTGGCCTTTGGAAACGAGGGACAGCTGATTCAGTAGGGCCTGATTCAGTCAGGTAATAGAACATGAGTAGTACCTGAGAGGTGATGAACAAACCCTGCATTCCTTTTGTGCCTGCCAAAAACAGAATGTGAGGAGGAATATGGAAACAGCCAAAGGTTTTCACAAGTGACTGAGGATACAATGAGGTATGTGCAGGTGGGATGGTGGCTGGTTACTCTGCCTCTGAGGAGCCAGAGTTCTTTACAAGATGATCTTCAAGCACCAAAGCACTGCAGCTATCACTTTTTAAATTCTGAAATGGGAGAAATAAACTGCTCTTGAAAAGGGAAGGGATAGATTCATTTCCTCCAGTGTGTCCATTTTGGCTGCAGGTGACACTGCCATGGGACTTGGACCACTGGACATCTTACAAATTCCTACCTAAGAGGTGTATCAGTGACAGGTTGTCAGTCCTGGGTGAGCAGATGACTTGTCTGTTGAAGGTAGGCAGTATCTAAGAGTCAACTCTTATTTTTGAACACCATCCCCTCTTCATCTGAGTATGAATATTGCCCGCCCCCAAGTACTGCCATGCCAGGCATCACTGTGCTGGTCACTCAGGAAACATCTGCAGGATCATCACCTTAGCTGGTGCACAGCCTGCTCATATCTGTTTGTGTTCTAATAAGAAAGCAGAGGTTCCCCCTCACATGGTGCTGTGGAAGGCCATCTATGCTGGCCTGAGACATGTCCAATTCAGGCTTCTCCTGAGACAGAACTGACTGGTGCTACTGGCAGACCTTTGCTCCAACTTCCAGTGCAAAACTGTGCTTGACACACCATCAGCTTGTCCTCACAGTCCTTCAGATCAGCTCTGACCATGACCAATGTAGCAAATACCAGAAGGATATTTCATTGTGAAATTCTCCATAGAAGAGAAGGATACACTCACCTTCCTCTAGAGGATGGGACATGATCTACACATGGAGGGGAGGTGACCAGTCCTAGCTCACACTGCTGCTGGCTCTTCAGAAAGCTCCATCCTCTCCTCAGCACCTACTGCTTCTCCTGCAAACCCTGGGCTGAAGAGATGTGCTGACCTTTCCAGGAGCCCTGCCCATGCAGATGTAATAAAAACAGCAATCTACCCTCTCAAGAAGAGTGTTATGGGGACTGTACTTCCACATTTAGGGTCAGTGTGTGTGTGTGTGTGTTAGTGCCTTTGAGCCTACTGCTAGTTATGCAGGTGGTGCCTGGATGAGTGAGGAAGGCAGAAGAATGCCTCAGGGTCCTGAGCCAGGTGTCAAATCCAAACATCCCAAAAGTGTCCACTTCCCACCCATGTCCTGTGAGTCAGGTGCCATGACCCCAGGCACCAGGGTAGTGGGTGTGTGAGCATACAGCCTCAACAAGACTCTGTATTTCCCCACTCACATGTACATGGAAAGATTCAGCATTGCAAAAGCAGTGTTTAATTGCAGGGCACAAATCCCTTCCAAAAAGCAGAGTTTAACTTTCCTTGCCAAGAACATATGTATTTTGTATAGATTTAATTACATGATACAAGAAAGGAAAGATTTGCCCAGATACTATGGTGATGAGTGCCATAGAAATGCCTATAAATAAATAAAAACACAGAACAAACCCAGACATCTTCAACAGAGTATGGGGGAAAAGGAAACAACAACAAAAACCAAACAAACCCAAAGAAGCAAAAAATCCCTGCCTGGAGTTTTCAATACAGAAAGAGGTGGTGCTGAGCTATTCTTTCTTTAAAATGAAGCACTAACACAGGACCCAGTGCTCATTTGGACTCACTCCTCCTGTCAAGAGTCACAAGGTGGGCACATCTTTATTTGCATTCTCCAGTGTCTCCTTCCTGGTCATCACCTGCTCATCACCTGAGAACATATTTGTGCATACTAAATAATGAAGATCTCTGGGAACCTCATGAACTTTTATGTCATTTGAATTTGGAAGAAAAAGAAGTTGCACTTTCACACACCTCCCAGGTTGAAAACCCTGACCGTGTCATACATTTTCTTCATTGTAATACAGGAAACAAGTTGAAGCCCTGCAGGGGCTTGAATGATGATGTGTGGCTTGATTTTCCATTGCATCCAAAAGACATGAAGAGCACTTGCCAAGCTGCTGAGTGAGGCCCCCTTGTCACTTGATTTCTGATTCCTCTTGTCATCTTTTTGAGCCTTTCATCTCAATGTCTCTGTTCAGCAATGTGTTTTGTCATTTCACTCCCACCACAGGACTCCAAGGGCTGGATCTTCATGAACAGCACCCAGCCATAAAGTGAGAGCTCTGTCTCCCAAACAAAACCATTAGCTTGGCTCCACAGCACAATTGCAAATTCCCTTGAACTAAACCGGTAAGGTTAAATGCTGTCATTGCAATCACAGGGTAGGGGAGAGAGGAAGAGAGGAAAGGTTGGACTCCGTGATCTCAGAGGTCTTTTTCAACTTAAATGATTCTGTGATTCTGGGAAGGAAGGAAGGAAGGCGGAGAGGGAGAAAGAAAAAGAAAGAGAAGAAAGAAAGAGAAGAAAGAAAGAGAAGAGAAGAAAGAGAAAAAGAGAGAAAGAGGAAAAGAGAGAAAGAAAGAGAGGGAGAAAGAGAAAGAGAGAGAAAGAGAAAGAAAGAGAGAAAGAAAAAAGGAAAAGAAAGAAAAAGAAGAAAGAAAAGAAAGAAAAAGAAAAGAAAAGAAAAGAAAAGAAAAGAAAAGAAAAGAAAAGAAAAGAAAAGAAAAGAAAAGAAAAGAAAAGAAAAGAAAAGAAAAGAAAAGAAAAGAAAAGAAAAGAAAAGAAAAGAAAAGAAAAGAAAAGAAAAGAAAAGAAAAGAAAAGAAAAGAAAGAAAGAAAGAAAGAAAGAAAGAAAGAAAGAAAGAAAGAAAGAAAGAAAGAAAGAAAGAAAGAAAGAAAGAAAGAAAGAAAGAAAGAAAGAAAGAAAGAAAGAAAGAAAGAAAGAAAGAAAGAAAGAAAGAAAGAAAGAAAGAAAGAAAGAAAGAAAGAAAGAAAGAAAGAAAGAAAGAAAGAAAGAAAGAAAGAAAGAAAGAAAGAAAGAAAGAAAGAAAGAAAGAAAGAAAGAAAGAAAGAAAGAAAGAAAGAAAGAAAGAAAGAAAGAAAGAAAGAAAGAAAGAAAGAAAGAAAGAAAGAAAGAAAGAAAGAAAGAAAGAAAGAAAGAAAGAAAGAAAGAAAGAAAGAAAGAAAGAAAGAAAGAAAGAAAGAAAGAAAGAAAGAAAGAAAGAAAGAAAGAAAGAAAGAAAGAAAGAAAGAAAGAAAGAAAGAAAGAAAGAAAGAAAGAAAGAAAGAAAGAAAGAAAGAAAGAAAGAAAGAAAGAAAGAAAGAAAGAAAGAAAGAAAGAAAGAAAGAAAGAAAGAAAGAAAGAAAGAAAGAAAGAAAGAAAGAAAGAAAGAAAGAAAGAAAGAAAGAAAGAAAGAAAGAAAGAAAGAAAGAAAGAAAGAAAGAAAGAAAGAAAGAAAGAAAGAAAGAAAGAAAGAAAGAAAGAAAGAAAGAAAGAAAGAAAGAAAGAAAGAAAGAAAGAAAGAAAGAAAGAAAGAAAGAAAGAAAGAAAGAAAGAAAGAAAGAAAGAAAGAAAGAAAGAAAGAAAGAAAGAAAGAAAGAAAGAAAGAAAGAAAGAAAGAAAGAAAGAAAGAAAGAAAGAAAGAAAAGAACAGCAGATCTACTATACTCCAAAGAGCTATCATCAACTATCATCTGGTGCAGCTCAAAACAGCTCTGGGTTTGATTGATTTGTATATGAAGGGGGAGGAAATCAGAACAACTGTTGCTGTTATTTCAGTTAGTAGTGCTAAGCCATTTTGACTGCCTGCAAATTTTCCTCCTATCAGCTTCTCTCCTGTTTTCACATCCCTGTCTCAGGAGCCATGCAGGCAGTGGCAGAGGGCACCCAAAGCCCTGTGTGCCGCCAGCAACAAGCATCTTACTGAGTGTTGGCTGTTAGTCCTGCCTGGGAAAAGAAAGACATCAGCACCAGCACAGCCATGGCATTCATCCTGGGAGGTTCGTCCTTCTGCTGTCACCTTGCTCCTGGTAGCCAGACAGTGCAAAGCAACAGGCAGTGAAAGGCTGAAAAGTTTGCAGAGTGGCTTCCCTGGGCTGGAGGAAATTCATACACCAAGTCTTGTACGTGATGTACATCTGTAGAGAAAGAGGTTTCTGCCTTGTGCTTCTGTGCTGCCTAGTGGGATGCATTCACGGACAGTCAATATTTATTTAAATTACTAACTTGGGCAGAGCTATTAAATGTAAACTCTAGCACCTTATGTTTAGCACAAAATAAAATGCTGGGAGAAGCCAGTCACAGAAAACCTCTGACTTAACACAGTGGTTTAGGCAATACTTAAGTCATTCTTCTGCCCTGTATTCCCCCATACCTTCCCTCCCCCTGTCTCCGTCCCCTCCTCCTTTGCCTTGTTCACACACAGCTTCCAGTGCTGGACCCTAAAGATTCAGATCTTAAACTTTTTCAAAGTGCTACCTATTTTTATAATGCTTTGGATTTGCTTATGCAGTTCATTTGCGTAGCCCCAAATCAGCATAAACCCTAACCTCATCTTACCAAGGGGATTTACCTGTAACCATATGAATTTGGTTTGTTAATGAAGTAGTCAGATTCCCAGACAGCTCTGGTACACCTTGATCACTTCTTAGAAAGAGAATTCTCTCACCTGGAATGAATTTCAGTACCCACTACAAAAGGACACTTTTATTGACACTTGCTCTTCAAAACCTGGAGCACATCATCAAGGAAAGACTGCAGAAAAAGTGTTTGGAAGGTGTAATCAAAGAAAAAAATCTGCAGTTAGATTCGGACCAATAAACATTGCTGTGGTCAGTTTCTCTGCCCATGCAGCAGTAAACATAACAGTAGCAAAGACACAAACCCCACAATTATTAGTAATGCCTTAGTATAAATGTGTACAAATAAATAACGAGTTGTTCCAACCCGTGTGGATGTTTGGGTACACGAGGCAGAAAACATTTTAACAAACAGTGTATTCATGAATCTTCCCAAGACCTAACAAAGAAAATTCTGAAACGTAGATTTTTTTTTCTGTTTTGAACAAAATTTGAAGAAATGCCCACCCTTAAACAAAAAAAAGCATTGATGGGTAGGGGTTTCTGAGATGTTCTGGAAATTAACAAAAACCCCAGGAAGCCAAAACATCATTTAAATATTGACTGAAATATCATACTCTGATACATTTTCCTGGTCTTTTTCCAGTGTACAGCAGACTAGATTAACTCATCCATATGTATAAAGCTCATATTTACTTTCTCTTCACCAATTCATTAAAAAATACAACCAAAGTCAAATCCTTCCAGCCTTTGGCAGTAAACAAATCAATGCTGATTTAGAGCAGGAGGTTAGATCCTTCCCTACTCTGCAGTATGTAGGAAA
>NW_008650326.1:5997-14440 GCF_000695815.1 Acanthisitta chloris
TTCTGCTCCTCTCCCCCCACCTCTATTTTTAGGCCAGTTCATAATTAATCATGGAACTCCTTGCCACAAGGTCTCTCAGAAGCCAGGAGCTCAGGAAGGCACTGAAGAGGATCAAATATTTATTAAGTAAGTGGGATCTGTAGAGCCACAGTACAAAATAAACACGGATTGGAAAGGTATCTGGGCTTCTCCAGCTTCTGAGCTTGAGCAAACCTGTAAACATCAGGGAGTTTTCCAGAGAGAGCAAAATGGGATCACCTCGGAGATGCCCATCACAGGGCAGTCCAATTTCTGGCCAGTGGCTGGGGTTGAATATCAGTGACCAGACGAAAGTGGTCCTCTGCTCTGCTCTGCTCTGTGCTCCTCTGCAGGGTTGCTCCAACCATAACAAGTTGGTCTCTTTGCATAGGAAGCCTTGCCAGTGTGTTTTACATTGTGAACATGGGAACTCTGTCAAAGCAAATGCTGGTTAGAAGGTGTTTACAGTAGGAAGGTAGTCAAACATCTTGTACAGGTGATAACAGAAACTCTCTAAAGCTGAAGGGAGCATGAACAGTTACTGGGAAGGCAGGAAGGCTGAAAGTGGTGAAATGTTTTGCTTTCTACTGGAAAGCATTTTGATATTTTGAAACACAAATAACAATCTGCTGCACAGCCAAGAAATTCGGCCATCCCTTGTCAGGCAAGGGAGTCCATTGCTGAAACAGTGTGATGTAGGAACTGAGAATGGACAGCCAAACCTTGTACATCCCAGCACAAAGACAAATGCATCCCTTTGGGTAGCCTTCTTGAGTTGCCAACAGCATTATTGAATCAGTATGTTTGGAGTCTAAACACAGAGTAAGACCTCATCCAGAGCTTAGAATGTAAATTCCAGTATGTTTCAGTAATCACCATCAATGTTGCCCCTAGTACTTTATCAACCTACTAATGCACAATATTAGTTGTTATCAGAAAAGAGGAACATAATGATGGACGCTAAGCCCCCAGGAGATCCCTCGTGCTGGAAGACTCCAGCTGAGGTTTGGACATGAAATGGTGCTGATGCCGTGGTGCTCTCCCAGAGGCCTGGTGTGCAAATTAAACTCATGCAGGAACCTTGAACAGTTTTTCACAAGTGTGAGCAAAGCCCTCCCTGCAGTATTTTCACGTGGCAGGAAGTATGTGGTGAACTCAGTGGGAAAAGCCTGAGGAGTCAGGTTTTTCCATGTGGCAACTGCAAACCTCAGGCCAGCAAAACCAGATAGCCTTCCCACCCCTTTCCAGGGTGGGAGACAGAGCACACTCAACATTCTGCTCCTGCCATCCACGAAGGCATCCAGGCTGGCACATGCACAAACAGACACTGAGCACCATCTGAGGCTCACAGTAAGTGAACCCCTTTGTGCTGGTGGTGTGGCACTGCCCATTGGGTCATTCCTTACTGCTGTGGCAGTGGGTTAAATCATTCTGGACGCCTGTGGAACATCTGTTTTTAAAACTAAGGGCCTTCAACCAACCAATACAGGGAAGCTGGATTATTTTGTTGAATAAAGCCTGAAAGTTTAACAGTGGAGAACTTGAATGGCAAGATTTAAGCAAGCCTTAGCTTGTGCTTGATAAACAAGCGTGCCGTACCCAAAGCAAAACCATGCAAAACTTCTCAGAGTTGTAGCAAGATGGCTGTGGTGATAGCAGCACAGGATTACCCTTCTGCTCACCCAGGCTTCACAGTGAAAGCAGCTTGGCATGTTCCATGTTCCCTTCTTCTTAATTAGCATGTCACAAGGTTGACCCCAAGCTGACTAGGTCCATGTGAAAATCACCATCTCAGTTACAAAAGGCTCTCCAAGAGCCTTTTTCTGTGCCTTTCCAGAGCCTTTTCTTTTCTTCTTTCCTCCAAGAGCACAGTAAACATTACTGAAGGGAAAAGGTGCAGCTGCCTAATACCTCTTGTGAGTAGCTGTAAGGCTGCTTGCCTTCTGTAAAACTCTGAGAACACACGCTCTAAATATAGAATAAACATTAATAAAGGACAAACCACTTTTTCTCCCTCCTGCCATTCACATCATTAAGGTTCTAGCCTCGAGGGCTCACAGGTACGCATCCAAAGGTGAAAGAGAGACCAACAGATACCTATATGCATCCAGGATGGAGAACAAGGCTGCAGGAACACTACCACCGCCCACTTCCACGCCGCAGAGAGAAATTCTGCACTTGGTGGCAATGCCCTCAGCAGTAATGAAAATGTCCCCTGGTAAGTCAGGGCAGGAGTGAAGGGCAGACGAAACGTGAGTCATCCAGGTGTAAAGCAGACAGGGGAATGTGGGTGTGTTGCCTTGTGGCTCCAGTCCAATGTGACCTCAATTAAATTTCGGTGAATGATGGACCTTCCCCTCTTTTAAGTACATACTCCTCTCCTAGGTGTCCAAAGATAGACCCATTGAGTTTACACATTGCTATTTAATCTGGGGAGCAATCCTGGCAAGCGTTGAGTCAACACATGGAGGTGGTGGTGGTGGTGGTAGTGGTGTTCCCCTTCCTCTCCGTGAGTTTTGTTCACCATACTTTGGGTTTACTTCCTCAAGCTGGCATTTCTACTGCATTTAGATTCTTGCCAGAACCCTGCAAGTGTAACTATTAGTATGTCTGTCCACATTTACAACCCATTCCTATTCTCCTGCTGTCTTAGAGCACACACCCCAACTGCACTCAGGGAGGAAAGCCTGGGGATGAACACAGCTTGCAAGTGGGTTAGTTTGGAAATTCTTGCACTCAAATGCCATTAAATGTGTTTGCCAGGGACTTCAGTGGAAGCAGGCTCTAATATCTAGCATACTCCCATAGGAAACCTGTGTAAACTAATTCAGTTGAACCGTTAGCACTGGGGGTGATTAACCGCAGGAGTCTCTGATCTCCCCTTATTAAAGAGAAGGAGAATGAAATTCACTGATTCATATCAGCTTAATATAAATCCTTGTGAGATTCACAGTTGAGTTCAGCTGTGGTAGGATCTGGTAACCACCATGGAGGAAGAGACCGCTCATGCAAGCTTCCCTTCATGTGTCAGACTGCAGCTGAAGGTGTTAGTACTGGGTCACAGTCAAACCAAGTCTGACGCCTGCAGAATTCCAGGCACTCATGTACAGCAGACAAGTGCACAGAAGTGCTGAGGCTCTGAGAAGATTTTTGCCTGATGCCACTTTTGAATACTTGGCACTTGGTAGGCAGACATGTGCCATCTTGTTTTAAACAGCTCCATACACACATGCTAAATGTGCTCCAGAGAGATTTGGGCTAGGGGTGAGCAGGATTAAGGACGGCTGTGGTTTGACTGCAGAGATCATTCTCTGGCACAAGAGTTTTTCCCTTCATTTGCTAAAATAGTGCTCTGGGGCAGCTCTGGAGGTGCTCACACCATGTCAGAGAGGCCAGCCCTAATAACCTCAAACTAATTTTATATGCCCCAGCCTAAGCAAAGTGGCACATGAACACAGCTTCAGTAACACTGAACAAATCTTGTTTTTCAAGACACACAAGATTACTTGGTGTTTCACATATGTTTTATGAGATACGCTTTTTGATACATGTTGTTCCACTGTATCCAGGTACAGTCTTGCACATATGTGCAGCTCCAGGATGCTAGACACAATGAAGCAGGTAGCAAACACAACGTGCTGTTTCTAGCTCTACTTATCAGAGCACAACTGGTACAACTGCTCATTTCAGTATTTCCCCCAGAGACCTCCTTAAGAACAAGCACTGCCTCTCATGGGCTGCATGCTGTATGGCAAAAATTGAGTGTTGGCTTCTGTCCCAAAAAGTACAGGAGTAGCATTTTGAAAATGGTTGAAGGAATAGCAGCATTTCCTTTTAAATACAAAGCCACAATCGTGTCTGTTTTGGTCTGGAAAGAAAGTCATATGTGAGGACAGCTTGGTTAGTATCAGGGAAAAAAAAGGGAATAAAAAAAACCATAAGTGGGAGAAGGGAACAATGCCCTGTTTCACAAATGCCATTGTTCATGCAACTACAAACCTAGGGTCCATAAAAACATCAAGCAGAAACTGAAGTTGGCTGAAGCAGATAGAGCACTGCTAAATGCTACAGCGTCCTCTAAAATTCTAAGGGCGCACAATGACAAAACACTTGAAAAGCCGAAGAAACCGCTTTCTTAGGCGAAACCTTCAGATTTCAGTTCTGAAAAACGTGTTAGGACTTTAACCTTGCAGAGATGCAAGAGGTTCTGAACAGCAACTGTAAAGAGGTGATCCTGCAGTTACCAAGCATGCTCTGGCATTATTGAGGTGGGACAACATGCTCCAGGCCCTCAACGTATGCCAGTTACAACACTGACCTTGGATCTCTCATCCAGAATTCACAGGCAGAGTGACAGAGGTGGTAAAAAAGTGACTGGTTTAATTGTAAAAAGTTTTCATATGGAAAAAGCTTCAGATAAAGGATGACTCATAACTTTAAATACTTGCTATTTACAAACCAAACAAGGCATTCCCTACTCCCTGTATTACCTATAAACCAAACCAACAGGGATAGATTTCAGTTGAACAATGCATGCCCAGGCGATAAGGGATGAGAAGACTTTTCTTCATCATTATGTTACTTACACAGACTTAGAAAGAAATGGCACCAGTCACTGCAGGAACAACACATCAAAATGTGAACTTTAATAGTATTCCAAAGGCGTATGTGGAACAAAAATTGGATATTGCCAGTCTTAACTACCACAAAAATATGAATGTCCCTTGCCTGTGATTTGTTTCCCATGCTCAGCTTTACTGGGCACTACATACATCCAAATTCCTGTCTGACATTTTCAGCTAGTTGAAGAGGAATCATTTCTCCTTTTTACAAAAGAGTAGTGAGAAAACCAGGTCCTATTCATCCAGCATTAATGTCGAAATCATCTTATTGCTACACATTTGTAAAGCAACTAGAACAATGAGGTCCCCAAGGACAACCACCAGAGAGCTGGTGACGACCTGGGGCATACAGCAGGCTCACTGCGGCACAGCACGTGCAGTTGGAGGTACACCAGGGACCCTGCAGCAACACGTCTTTCATGTGTGTAGTCTCTGCATGGTCATCCTTCCCCAGGACTCCTACAGGAATTCTGGCTCTTCAGACACCACCAAATGACTGAATTTCCAGGACAGAGCAGGTTTCAAAAGGAGCTCCACGTAGGTTATTGTAACAGGGCGTTTTATGCACATGCTCTTTATTCTTTGAGCCAAGTTTTATTCTTTGCCACATTACTCAGTTGGTATTCCTTCACTCTTACTAGTTACATCAGTTAATCCAAGAAAATGAAGCTAGAAACTTCTCATGCTGAAAAGGCCCCTATATAGAGTTTGCCATCTTTGAATGCACAAAGTCACACGTCCCCAGCAGAAGTATTTCCTCTAACAAATAATTCAAACTGAGCTACTTTAAAAACTGCGAACCACAGTTTCATCATGCAGGTGAGATAAGTGGCAATTTGATACTCAGAGCAAAAATTTTCTGGATGCTTTTTTCCCTAAAAAGACATGTTACATCAGCACTGCACTTACACAATCCTGTCTTTCAGAGTCTTGAGACTACAAGCCTTTGCTGCCACCCTCTCCTTGCCTTGGTAAACTCATCCACTAACAAATACTCAATCAACTTGCTTTGGCCATGTCCATGCACAGAAGAAAACTAGAGCAGCCTATTCAGATATTATAGGTTTATTCAAACTTATTTTCAACTTGTATATGCAAAACAAGTTCCAGCAAAATGTTCATTATTACTTCGTAGTTTACAAATATACAAAATAAAAGTTTGCTTAAACTCGTATCACATATTTATTACGTAAAGAACTATATAGAAAACATTTGTTCTGCTTAAGGCATATTTGGGAATAAACCATGTACAAACTATTGCACATCGAAACCACAGTGCATAACAGACTGTCTGCATAAACTTATTTTCTTTAAAACAGATAAACCAAGTGCATTCACTTGATTTAGGTCAGAATTGGCAATCGGAAGACAAAAAATATTTCCTTGTCAGATATGCAGCAGTTTGAGAACTTTGGCTTCCTGTTTTTGGTACCTCTAGAACCAACAGTCACTAAGCACCATGAAATAGGCTTTTAAAACAATTCTGTACCTGAATTTTCCCTCTTCTTTTAACATTGTAATGGCTTTTAGAAGGAAAAAAAATAGAAAGTACAAGATGACATTTACATCTAATATTGCATTGAAAAACAATTAAGGGAATGTCATTTCCCTGTGTAATATCCCCACCCTCCGAACTACACATAGTTTTGTTTAACCCTGATATCCGTGACTTCCAGTCACTCCTTGGCATTTTGTAGTCCGGAAATAATTCAAGTTGGATTTACAAATGGAATGCTAGAAGATCCAGTCATTGACCCCCAACGTTTTTTTGGTTCTCTCACTTTAAATGCATAACTATAAAAAAAAGAAAGCTGCGGCGTCTGTATGCAGTTATCCCTCTTTTCCACTCTTTGGAAGACTTCAACCTTGACTATCGGTAGTGCTTAAACTGTGTTCTCCCCATCTTGCAGAAGACAGTCCTTGTGTTGTAAATACTGAATCTCTGTGGCAGTCGGGGAAAAGATCCACTGCTTCCAATTAGAAGTGCCTCTTCATGTGTAAGGCAAGGTGGTCCGACCTGGAAAACGCTCTGTCACACCGCTGGCACTGGAAGGGGCGGTGGCCTGTGTGTTTTCTGTAGTGACGAGTAAGTTCATCGGATCGGGCAAACTTCCATCCGCAGCCTTCCCAGTCACAGTGATAAGGCTTTTCACCTTTAAAAAAAAAAAAAACCAGAAAACACATCAGTTAGGTGGGGCTTTTTTTGTGACTACCACTTGTAACACCTTTCTTTCCAGCAGCACTAACACGCTGCCCTGGGTAAAACAAAGGGTGGCCGAATGCAATGAACTTCTCGAAGCAGTTGCAAACAAGCTACAAAGACCAACGGAGCAAAACTGTCTTTTCAGAATGTACAGGTACTACATAACTCTGGTGTCACTTAAATCTCGACTAAAACACTCATTTCTACTGTCTGGCACACAAGTGTGTATTTTTGCAGGCAATGTTACATGATCAAGTAGCAACCCGAATTAGCTCAGCAGACAACGCTGCTAGGTAATTGTAGGTCTCAAGGATTAAAAAACAGATGGAAACTGTTTTCATTAGCTCAGCCTTATTAAGAATTCAACCGTACCAGTGTCTTCCCTATAACAAAACCACTGTTAACGACAAGATGAGCTTCCCTGACAATTAGAAACTCCTGGTCCTACACATACAGGAGACAGTGCTCACTGGCTTGGGGCAGATGTTCACTTGACTGATTATTTTTCCCCCCACTGCCACGTAGCCTAGCTACCACAGCACCAGTGGTTCTTCCCTGTCCTGTCTCCTCTTCAAGAGAAAGTTCTGAATCAACTCCACAATCCAGGGATTTAAATTATGCAAATTCCCAGGTTATTTAATCACTGTTATGGAATGCCCAAGCTGACGAAACCCACACACTGTACCTGCTTTCACAAGCTCAGTTACTGCAACACCACACTCAGCTGCAAGGTTCAAGCATGAACCTGAGCTCAGATACACACTTGGGCAGATTTTATCCCAATTCCAACAGTGGCAAATCAACAGTTAAACTCAGGCATGTGAAGCCATCAGTGCTGCCAGCTCAGCTGATGGACCACTTGCGCAGGGCCCCATCAGTTTCCCCCAAAAGGGAGCAGCAGCTTGCAGAGGTGCACAACCTCCCGTGCTACAGCCAGCCAAGAGGGGTGAAATGTGCAAAGCATTTACCCACAAGCAAAGAAAGCACTACCTTCGAGAGAGGTCTGCTCCCTTCTCAGAAGTGGAACACCACCATCTAGAGCAACAAATCCCAGCTGACCTCCAAAAGTACCTGCTGATTAACTAGCCACATAGCTAGAGAGAAACAAAAAAACTCTGCCTTGGCAAGAAACCCACCTGCTCCCACATCTGAGTCACTCTGAACCATTAAGCAAAATGTCAAGCCAATAAGCAAAGAGTGCACAGCTCTTCACGTAGCCAAGGGGGGAGGAAAAAAAAAAAAGCCCTGAAACCTAGCAGGGAAAGGTTATGTCTTGCAGCTTTTAACCCTCCCTCTTGTGCTCGGACCTCTTCCCTGTCTGAGGGGCAGGACATCCCACCGGGACTAACCTGTGTGTGTTCTCAGATGCGCCTTGAGATGAGAGCTCTTGGTGTAGGTTTTGCCACAGCCTGCGTAGTCGCAGGTGTGCGTGGCCGTCCTTTTCCTAGGCCACGACCGGCGTCCCCTCTTGGGCTTGCTCTCCTCGGGCAGGCAGCTCCCCGGCCGCATCAGCTCTAGGGGCGGACAGGGAGGAGTAAGCACCGCCGCGGCCAACGCCGAAGCAAGGCACACCCTCTGCCCAAGGACTCACCTTGGTACT
>NW_008650327.1:0-2485 GCF_000695815.1 Acanthisitta chloris
ACTGTGAAACTCCTGGAAGAGGGCAGCCAGTGGAGGGAAAAGAGTTGGTTTGTCAGGCAGAGATGCTTGGAGGAAAGGTTAAGTAGTTCATTCCAGGTTTAGTTATTACTAAAATACTTTTGGGAATGGAAAGGCCAAATACAGCCCATGCAAACAGCTTCCAGGTGCTTTCCTGGCTGGTGGGAGCAGGAGGGGTGGGCTCACTTTTTGGGGGGCCAGAGAGGTGGAGCAACACCTCCTGCAGACCCCAGCACACCTCTGAACACGCAGCACACCCAGTACTGTGCTTTTGTGGTCCAGCCTTTGTTTGGGGGAGGTGTCAGACACCACGGGGATAGCCCCCCCACAAGCACGTCATCCCCGTGGCTTTTTGACCTCCAAATCCAATCTTGCTCCAGGCTGGAGATGAGATAGAATCCTAGAATGGTTTGGAGTGGAAGGAACCTTAAAAATTATCTTTTTCCACCCCCTGCCATGGGCAGGGATAACTTTCATTAGCCCAAGTTGTTTCAAGCCCCATCCAACCTGGCCTGGAACACTCCCAGGGATGGGGCAGCCACAGCTTTCTCTGTCTGGGGCAGCTTCTCTGTCTGGGCAAGCTGTGCCAGTGCCTCAGCAACCTCACAGGGAGAAAATTTGTCCTAATATCTGACCTAAACTTCTGCTTTTTCAGTCTGACCCCAAATGAACCCAAATGCCGAGTACCACTGTTTTTCCTTGCTATCCCGAAGGTTGCACACACAGTTCTTTGGCCTCTGCAGGCAGCTTGGGTCTGTCCCACCCCATCCCCTCGGCCCTGCCTCGGAGGGAGAGGTTAATGAGCCACGCCGAGTTAATGAGCCCCGGGGTTACATCAGCCGGCTGCAGCCCTCGGGACCTGTTACATTCCCTGTTCTCACTTTCGTCAGTTCTTCCCAGCTTGTGTCTGAGCCTGCTTTGAACAATCCAGAGGCTTTCAAAGGCACAGGATTTTGTGGGCTGTGCAAGGAGGTAGAAAAAAATGGATGTGAGTCAAATCTCCCAAACTCATCCTCCATGACACGCTGTATTTTGAGTTGTCCTTTCTCCCTGCTGAGACTCCAATGGGATGCATCCCCGGAGCAGGGGCAGTGGGCCATGGCTTGGCACAGCACCGCTCTGTCTCAGAGATGGAGACTTTGCCTTTGAGATGCCACATGCTGCTGTCACCTCCTCAGCCATGGGGCTTCGTGCTGGGGGACCACAACTCATCCTCCATGACACGCTGTATTTTGAGTTGTCCTTTCTCCCTGCTGAGACTCCAATGGGATGCATCCCCGGAGCAGGGGCAGTGGGCCATGGCTTGGCACAGCACCGCTCTGTCTCAGAGATGGAGACTTTGCCTTTGAGATGCCACATGCTGCTGTCACCTCCTCAGCCATGGGGCTTCGTGCTGGGGGACCACACAAGTGTGTGGGCGGCTGAAATTGGCGAAGCAGGGATGAGAAGGGGATACTCAGGGAAGTGAGAATGATGTTTGGGGGAGGAAGGATGCTTGGGGTGCTTTTAGAATGAAAACCTTGGATATATGTTACCACTGGACACAGAATTGTCCCAGAAGGGCAGTGTGTGATGGGAACAGGGCAGGCCCCCCTGCTGGCTCCCCCTGAGCTTAGAGATGGACTGGAATGTGGTGGGAAGCCTTTGCATCCCTCGGGGCTGGCAGCAGGGAAGGTCTCATTCGGACAGGCATTCCGACATGGGAGTGAGCCATGCCGCGGCTCCAGCATGGAAATTTGCTGGAGCTTAAAGGGCAACAGCATTAATCCCTAAGTGAGTCTGTCCATATATTTTCCCCTGAGGCAATAGGAGGGGGAAGTTTGGGACAGGGGGAAGAGCCCTAGCCCTGCCTTTCAGACACCTCCTTGAGCCAAGCTGTTGGCTGGAGCATACCCTCCAGTGTCCAGAGCATCCCTTCCATCTCGATCTCTGGAGCCAGAGCCATCCCTATCCCTGGTGGGGGCTTGGGAAAGCAGGTGACTCCTCCTGTGGTGCTGAAGATAAACTGTCATATATTTTTTTCATTTCTACAGAAGGATTTCTTCCCACGTGGCAGACAGGAATGGGTTTAACCATTGCCTCTCAGGCCTTCCCATGAAATAGCACTTGCCCTGAGGCAGGCAGGGATGGTGGGAGGTGGAGGCAGAAGGGGTTAAGCACCCACTGCCACTGAGATTTAGCCAGAGAAACACAGGCATCCCAGCTTAATCCTCACATCCTTCCAGCGCATCCCTGCCTGCCTGGCTCAGTGGAGGATGTGTGGCGCTGGGTGATGGGCAGCGCTAATGCTCCTGTAATCTTCCAAATATTTGGAGGGATAACAATTGCAGGAGAGAGGATTTTAACGCTTTCCTGGGGAGGTTTGCTCGGCCATTGCTGCAGGGGAATTGCTTTCCGGGCTCGTCATCCCTCATGCCTGTGTTTAGGGAGTGGGAGGGAGGGTTAAGGCCGGACCCGGCTCGGGTGC
>NW_008650328.1:0-332 GCF_000695815.1 Acanthisitta chloris
CCCCGGTTGGGCATCAACGCCCACCGGTACCGGTACCGGTACCGGGAGGGCACGGCGGGACCCCGGGGCAGGGAGAGCGGTCCATGCACAAGGGGCAGCTCTCACACACGTGTATGCCCGTGGGGCAGCCCCTGCCCACGCGTGTGCCTGAGCCCATGGGGCAGCTCTTGCACACACATGTGCCCACAGAGCAGTTTCTGCCCACGCGTGTCCCTGCCAACCAGGCAGCTCCTGCCCCTGCGTGTCTGCGCCCACAGTGCAGCTCTTGCACACACATGTGCCCATGTGTTTGGCAGCTCTTGCACACACATGTGCCCATGTGTCTGGCAGGT
>NW_008650328.1:576-1173 GCF_000695815.1 Acanthisitta chloris
TCCATGTTTGTGGCAGCTTCTGCCCACGTGTGTGCCTATACACTCACACAGGACATCTCTCACACACACGTGCCCAGGTGTCTGCACAGAGGACATGTCTTTCACACACGCGTGTGCCCATGTTTGTGGCTGCTCCTGCCCATGTATGTGCCCATGCACACAGGACATCCCTCACCCCTCACACACACACGTGCCCATGCACACAGGACATGTCTTTCACACGTGTGTGCCCATGTTTGTGGCAGCTCCTGCCCACATGTGTGCCCATGCACACAGGACATCCCTCACCCCTCACACACACACGTGCCCATGCACACAGGACATGTCTTTCACACGTGTGTGCCCATGTTTGTGGCAGCTCCTGCCCACATGTGTGCCCATGCACACAGGACATCCCTCACCCCTCACACACACACGTGCCCATGCACACAGGACATGTCTTTCACACGTGTGTGCCCATGTTTGTGGCAGCTCCTGCCCACATGTGTGCCCGTGCACACAGGACATCTCTCACACATCTCACACATACATGTGCCCGTGCACACAGGACATGTCTTTCACATGTGTGTGCCCATGTTTGTGGCAGGTCCCTCCCCC
>NW_008650328.1:1265-1521 GCF_000695815.1 Acanthisitta chloris
TAGGACATCTCTCACACACATGTGGCCCTGTGTGTGCACACAGGACATCTCTTTCACACATGTGTGTGCCCATGTTTGTGGCTGCCCCTGCCCATGTATGTGCCCATGCACACAGGACATCCCTCACACATCTCACACATACACATGGCCGTGTGTGTGCAGACATAGGACATCTCTTTCACACGTGTGTGTGCACACAGGACATCTCTTTCACACACGTGTGCACACGGGACATCTCTTTCACACGTGTGTGTGC
>NW_008650329.1:0-19129 GCF_000695815.1 Acanthisitta chloris
CTCTGAGCTCCATTCCAACCTCTTAACTTTCTATGAAACTAAACAGAAGTTAAAACCATAAGACTTGTGAACAGTGATGGTAAGGGAGTGTTCTTTGCTGTAAGCAGACGTTTTCCCCAGCCAACCCTCTCCCACCAGCAACCTAAAATTACAACAATGTTCAATATTATGATTATTTTAGTTTTGAGAGGGAGGCTACTCGAGGCAGTTGGATCTGTGCTTTCACATAATCTGCTGAAGTGTAGACTACCCAAAAGGAGCATCTGGCAGGGTGAAAGCCAAACTGTGGGATAAGTGACTTCACTGCAGGAACAAGCTGAAAGAAAAAAAATCAGATTGTGAAGGGTGGGAGGAGAGCAGCAGGCAGGAGGGCAGACAGGAACACACTGCTCGATGGAAACAAGGGAGAACAGGGATAAACATGTGCATTCAAGTGTGCTACTCATCCTTGCGTTTTTCTCCCAGTAATTGGAGCCCTTTGAGTGGAAGTTTCTTTAGGTTCAAAAGTTAGAAATCAACTGGCAAATTATCCAACTCATGGAACTAGACTCAGTGATTAATACAGTACTGATTATAAGTCTCTGTCTATGTATCTTATGTGGAATGAGCTACCAGAACAAGTCACAAAGCATAGGATGTTCATAGCAACACTCACCTTGTGACCTTTTTACCACTTCAGCGTCAGAAGGAAGTTAAGGGAGACATTTCTCAAGTGTCAAAGTGTCATAAAATGCTTGGAAAGGTCTATTTTAATTGCAGATATTTTGAAAGTCTGGTTTAATGGCTTGTCTCAGGTGAAATAACATGGATGGAAGGGAAATGGCCTGTAAAATCACATTTCCTTGCACTTCCTGAGTGTTGGGATATACTTCTTTTAGGAGGGTTTCTGGTGCTCTTCAAGAGAGTCCATGAGCATTGATCATTAGATGTGTTTTTACTTTCAGGTCCTAGATTTGAAAGTAAGAAACTCTGGTTCTTATGTAATCTTCATGTTGTCCAGGGTGAGAAATAAGGACAGTGCTTGTATTAGTTTTAAGAGAAATGTCAAAATTTTAGTTAAAATATGAATATAAATTAAGGGTTTTATTAAAAAATGTGATATTGATTTAGAAAAAGTATTGACAAATAAAAAAATGTAGAATTTTGCTGGGTTTATTCTCACATTGCCAGTAAAAACGTAACTCTTTGGACTTTGAAAGAGTTAAAATGTTCCATTCTAATCTTGCAAAAGTTCAAGTTTAAAAAAAAGTTAGAAGTTCAGGACGAAAGAAATGAGAAGTTAATTTCTGCTGTAACAACAGTCACAACTGCATCATTAAAGGCTATGATTTTTTTTCTTTCAGATGAGTTCAAGCTATTTATGAAGAGGCTGCCCATGAACTATTTCCTGAACACCTCTGCTGTAATGCATTTGTGGACGATGGATTCAAATTTCCAACGTCGCTACGAGCAGCTGGAAACCAGCATGAAGCAACTCTTCCTCAAGGCCCAGAGGACTGTCCACAAACTCTTCGGCCTCAGCAAGAGGTGCCACAAGCAGCCACTCATCCGCATGCCAAGGCAGAGGTAAGGAGGCTCATGGAGCCCTGGGCAGTCCAAATCCTTGATGCTCCATAAGGGCATTGATGTGGGAGTGGGACAGGCACAGTCGTTCTGTTTGGAGGTGTTGAACAACCTCAGCTTTCCATTCATGTTTTGCTAATGTGATGGGAAAGATTGGAACAAACCTGATTTATCATTCGTGTTTTCCTAAAGATGAGTTTTCAGCTTTGGGCACTCACTGCAAAAAGGTCATTGAGGCACTGGAGCAAGTCCAGCCAAGGGCAATGAGGGCAGAAATGGTCTGAAAAACATGTCATGTGAGGAAGGGCTGAGGGAATTGAGTTGTTTAGCCTTGAGAAGAGGCTCAGGGGTGACCTCCTGGCTCTCTGCAACTCCTGCCAGGGCTGGCGAGAGGGGAGAGGGAAGGGCCTTGAGCTGAGCCAGGGCAGAGTCAGATTGGGTGTGAGGAGAAATGTTTTCCCTGTTGGGTGTTCAGCACTGGGATATTGCCCAGGGAGGTGGTGCAGTCACCAGCCCTGGAGGTGTTTCAGAGGTGTCTGATCTGCCACTGGAGGATCTGGTTTAGGGGTTCCAGCAGTGACAGATTAATGGTTGGACTTGATGATCTTAGAGCTCTCCTCCAGCCTTGATGGTTCTGTGATTCTATGATGGAAAAGGTCAGAATAAATCCTGATTTGTGACTGTAAGGTGTCTTGTCTTACAAATGACATGATCACACAGACTCATCCCATTTGGTTTGCCTCTGTTTCATGTTTCCAGTGGAATTTGGCCAGGTGTAACCATGCCAAACACTTGTGTGCTGATTCCTGACTGCCTATTCTGGAGCAAGTATGGCTATTTGAGGAACTCTGCAGGTCATTATCCAGTACATACTGCACACAATTGATTTCTTGTCTCGTTTGTCAGATATGAATGAGATTTGAAAGGATGCCTAAGGAAAGAAAATAGAAGTGTTTTAGTCCTTCCTAGAAACAGAGATCCTGCAAGCCAGCTAGTCATCAGCATCAAGTGGGGATGGCTGGTTGCTTGTTGGAAATTGCTTTGTTGAAATTAGTGGAATGACACTAGAGTAAATGTGAAATGAATGAGCTTTTAAGGACATTGTTCTGAGCACGAGCACCATGGGGTAGTCCAGAAACTCCTGCATTTAACAAGTATCTCCATGGAGTTTAAAGAAATCTAGTTTAGGGTCAGTGTTCCAGAACTGCCAGGAATACTTTACACTCTGCTGGTTTCAGCTCTGCTTTTGCAAGCTCAGGCTCCATCAGTTCCTCTCTGGTGGCCCTTCCCCTCCTTTCAGGAGACAATAGTTATGACTCTCATGCTCCTTTTCCTCTACATATTGTGCTTTGTGTCGTGATCTGCTAGTTGAAACAAAAAAAATATTTGTCACTTGTGGAGTTGTTTTGTAATTAGCAAAGATTCTGCTGAGAAAGGTTATATAATCACTGCAGTGCTTCAACAGCCTCTCCTGTGCCTTTTGGGCATGACCTGAATGAGCATTTGGAGATGATTCACCATGAAGGACTTCAGGAGGACCCCAGAGCTTTTTTGAAACCCAGGAAACAATCCAACCTCACTTTTTGCCCCACCGAAATGTAATATTAGCATACTTAAATTATTTATATTTTAAATAGTTTTGAATAATCAGCTCTTCCAAAACCACCTCTGGAGGCTTTTAAAATGTAATATTAACATACTTAAATTATTTATATTTTAGATAGTTTTGAATAATCAGGTCTTCCAAAACCACCTCTGGAGGCTTTTGGGGCAATCTTTGGTTGCCATGGATAATGGCAATGATCGAGTAAAGATGAACTGAGGTATATAAAGCAAAGATTGATCAAAATACAACTTTCTTGTCATGTAAAGGATTTGATTTTCTCATTTTTCGAAGGTGGAACGTGTGACTTCAGCATTTATTGGTTACTGTAAAGATGTGGCACCATACAAAAATGATATGGACAGGCTGGAGAGGGTCGAGAGAAGGGCCACAAAGATGGACCAAGGACAGGAAGCTGCTCTGTGAGGAAAGGCTGAGAGACCTGGGGTTGTTCAGCTTGAGCAAAGGCTGAAGGGAGACCTTACCACCATCTTCCAGTGTTTAAAGAGTGGCTACTAAGAAGGTGGAGATTCCCTTTTTAGCAGGAGTCATGAGGATAAGACAAGGGTGAATGGGTCCAGGTTACTGCTGGGGAGATTCTGACTGGTCACAGGATGGAAATGTTTCACAGTGAGAATAGTCATTGGAATGATCTCCTTAGGGAAGTGGTGAATTCCTCAATGTTGGACACTTGAGGTGCAGCTGGATGTGTGCTGGGCCACCTTGTCTAGGCTGTGCTTGTTCCAAGAAAGGTTGGACCAGATGACATCTCTTGACATCCTTTGACATTCTTTCCAACTTAGCATTCCATGATTCCATGACAATATACTTGACTAGCAGATTTTACAGGGAATTGCACTAACCTCTCACAGCAGTTTGATCTAGGAATGCTTCTCCAACATAGAAACATCATCACTTACTTTTGAGATAATTATGGCTCATATTAGTGACTGCCTTAAATATTTTCTGGGGCGATTGCACAGATGATGATGTAATGATGGTCAAGAGATGACTCAAAGATGAGTGTTAAAGGCAGGCTTGGGAATACTTAGCCAGTGCAATGTGTTTGCAAAAAGAGCATTTTCCAAGGTTGGATTCCACCTGACTCTCTGGGAAAATTGCCTCTCCACATCCAGGTTTCTCTGGCTGATAAGAAGAGCTTTAAACTGAGAACTGAGGGGAAAAGGTCAAAAGAAACAGGTTTAATTTTTAAACCTGCTCAAAAGCAATCTGATAGACCAAGAGACAGCAGTGGCTAAAGGCATATCAGTGGTGAAGGGATGGAGAGTGAGGAGAAAGAAAACACAGGGATTGACAGAATAGTTCTCAGCTACTCCTTGTAGTGAGAATACACCTAATCCAAACCAGGTCCTGAATTTTGTGAGCCCTGCAGACAGGGAAGCATGGAAAGGACTGGCAGGTGATAGAATGGGGAATGAACACCTGAGGAATGCTGTGGAGAGCCAGGAGTCACTGCTTAGGCTGTGAATAGACACTGCAGCACGGAGCAAGTGGAGTAAGGGAACCAAACCCCAGGCCTAGGATTTTTTGTGTTTAAGGAAACATAGGAATAAACCCAAAAATCACAGCTTCGTGTGCCAGTGCCAGCCCAGGAATTGGAACAAGCTGTCATCTGTTTCCAAGGCTTTCTAAACAACTCCTTCCCATTAGGGTTTAGGCTCTGCTACTGATAGTTAAGGGTGAACTGTATTATGGAAAGAGAAATTAGACTGAGTTAATGAAGATACAAATACTACTTTAACTGGTATTTTTGGGGCACTTGTCTTTTCAGATCCAGATTAAGCAGGCAATGCTTCAGTTTCTAATAAAGGTCATGGTGTTGGCAGTGAGTAAACCCAACCCTGCTAATGTGTAATTTTACACTGCATTTCACAAATCAATATAAGAAGGATACAAAGGATTTGAAAATGAATATGTCAAAAGTGAGAGTTGGTTTTTCTCTTTCATGAGAGTGGAAGGTATGTCCTAAAAGCTGAATGTAATTCATGAAAACCTTCTCTGAGACAAGTTTTATAGGGATTTCTCTGTGTTGTCTGCCAGAAATCATTTGGTCACACTTGTAGGAGCTCCTGCATGTGGTCAAGGTTATAATGAGTTCCTGAGAATACTCATCTCTTTTCTCTGGCCTCAGAAGTTTTTTTACTGAACATGAAAGAAATTTTTGCCTGTTTGTTTCCAAATGGGACTCAATGAACGAGTTAGAATTGCTTGCAGTTTTTTCCATGCTTCCTGAAGATCACACCACTTAGTAATCATGACTAGATTACATTAATATTTTAATTGTCTAGACCTGAAACCAAAATGCCATTGAATCCTCTCCTCTGGCACTGGAGGATCTGGTTTAGGGTTTAGGTTCCAGCAGTGACAGGTTAATGGTTGGACTTGATGATCTTAGAGGTCTCCTCCAGCCTTGATGATTCTATGATTCTAATTAATATGCTTTCTGGAGTGGAATATTTACTGGAGGAAAAGTGGAGTATTTACTGGTTGTCTGAGTTCAGTGCAAAGTACCAACTGAAAATCCCAAACCAACAGAGAAATTGCTGTGTAGGTAATCTGTTCCCATGTTGCATATAGGGATGGCATGCTAAAACATTCAAGTGATAAAGAGGAAAAACAAGAGTCAGAAAATTCTGCCTGAAAAAGAAACTTGATATTCTGTGGAGCAATGCCACCAGGTAGGCTCCTGCCTCCATGAATTTGAAGCTCTGCTGCTTCAAGAAGCTCAGGTGATTATTCCTGGTATGTTCTCATTGCATCAAGACAGCAGCCTGAAAATCTTGCAGTATCATTGTGTTTTCTTGGCCCGAGGCCACAGCATGCAGCAATTGTTACTCCACTAGATGGCCAGCTCTTGCTGCAGTTACTGTCCAGGAAGGTGATTGTAACCTGGCATTTTGCTTTGCAGGAATCAGAAGGTATTGTAAAACGTACATAGGAGGGTTGTTAAAACGGTGCTAGAAGAAGAATACATTTTGGTTAGGAGGGTTGTTGAAACTGCTAGAAGAACTATACAAGAATCAAGCTGAGGTGTAAAACCTTCTCTCTGCCCTGAGCTCATCATCAGTAAATCCTCATGTGTGAGGACCATGAGCCATAAGGAGCAATTGTTAGTCTTTGGAAGGAATTTTGCGTGTGGTGTCTGTCATCAGGTGCATCTACCATGAGTAAAATACTAACCCAGTCCTTAGGTTAGTGCGAGCTCTTAGTTCCAGCAGCATCTTCTCAAGTGAGGTCAGGAAGTGCTGTCCTGTTAGAGGCTTTGCTGGTTGTAAAGGGCAAATTTCCTGACAGCTTAGGCTTGTGACTCACACCTGCACTGAAAGGTGATGTCTGTGAGTTAACACCTCCTCTTACCATCACTGTCTCATCGAACCTTTTCCCTTCACAAGGACAAAATGAGTAAGGAAATAACCAGTGTACTCTGTAGGAGTGTCTGTATAGGATGCTGTAGCTCACATATGGCAAAGGGAAGAGGTAAAGCAGCAGCAAAGTTGTGATTATACATTTGTCACAGTGTTCTGAGGAGGGAATCATAGAATCATAGAATTTAGGGGTTGGAATGGACCTTAGAGCTCACCCAGCCCCAACCCCTGCCCTGGGCAAGGACACCTCCTCACTAGAGCAAGTTGCTCAAGGCCTCCAAGTTGGTTTGTCTTCTGTTTTGGTTAATACAATAGTAAGGTTTAATTTCAAATGCAATAACTGTGCTGAGAAGCTGCAAATCCCAGGAACACAAGAGTCGATGCTACCCTTGAGTTGCTGTCAGAGAAGCACCTGATGTGAAGCAGAGCTGGGGGTGTGCTGACACTCCCATCCACCCACATTTGGGAGCCAAAGTGAGAAAACTGGAATCTCTGTGCTTAGGAGCATAAAAGAAATAGGAACTGTGTTGGTAGAGAAGGAGAATCTTCACTTTGCTGAAGACTTTTCTATAAGGACAGCAGTGATTTCCTCTGATCTGATTTAATATGTAAACACTACTGAAAGACATTGAAGCCAAGGGGAAGTTTTCACTTCTTCCTTCAGAAGGGCCAGTTTGGCACTTGATTTCAGTCTTGTCTGCCTCATTCCAAGGGGTTCTTTGGGTAATGTCATCCCTCTGAGTATCCTCAGTACAGCACATTGCTCTGTGTGTCAACCCTCTCTGTCTGCACTCAGATCTCTTCAGAATGGAAAAGGATGACTTGAGGCCAAATTTTAGCAGCACAACCAGTGATTTAATGAAGTCATAAACAAAAATATGAAAAGCAGAAATGCAATGCAAATAAAATGACAAGTCAGGGGTAAAAATTGCATCTTGGCATAATAATAAAGTGCAAATCTGCACCAAAATGCAAATGAAGATTATGAGCATCTCAAATCAATAAGGATTTTAATCTGAAGAGACCAGGGTAGGGCACATGCACACATGGAATGTGGAACAAAATGTGTCAGTATTGGAGTTTTTGAAACAACTCGATACTTCATATTACCATTTGCAGTGAAGGTGGTGGTTCTACCAAGAGTTCAGCCAGGTTTTTTAAGGATCTTATTCTGATAGCACAAGCTGAAGGCAAACATAGACAAAACCACTTAATAAGTGTAAAAAAAAATTAATTACCATATAAAAATCCTTCTTTCTGAAAGGAAGGTCACCCTTGGCAGCCTTATGTTTGAAACATGTCCTTATCTCCATAAAGGTTTTTTTTAAATTTAAGAGCATATACTCTGAAGCTAATGTAGACTTAGAAGGAGTTCATCACCAGAGGCACTGAATAGCTACATCAAACAGAGAGGCTTCAGAAAGAATTCTGCTTTCAAACCCAGATTTCTTTCTGGAATTTCCCCCAGAATTCACCGCAGGCAGCACTGAAAGGAGGAAGAGCCCTGAATTTGCATTTTCTTGGGTTTCTCTTCTTTTTGAATTCCACAGAGCAAAAAAAATTTCACATGCCCAGAAGCACCACAGGGCCCTGAATACTCTAAAAACACTGCAGAAAAAAGACTTGAAACTTAGGCTTCTCTTCAGTCCATGTGCAGAAAACCAGATTTAAGCCAGCTGACTTGGAGTGGGGCCAGAGCAGAGCAACGAGGCTGGGGAAGGGACTGAGCACAAGTGGCATGAGGAGAGGCTGAGGGAGCTGGGGGTGTTCAGCCTGGAGAAGAGGAGGCTCAGGGGAGACCTTCTCACCCTCTGCAACTCCCTGACAGGAGGTTGGAGTCAGGTGGGGGTTGGTCTCTGCTCCCAGGCAACAGCAGCAGGACAAGAGGGCACAGACTCAAGCTCTGCCAGGGGAGGGTTAGGTTGGATCTTAGGAAGAGATTTTTTCTGGAGAGAGTGCTCAGGCATTGGAATGTGCTGCCCAGGGAGGTGGTGGATTCCCCATCCCTGGAGGTTTTCAAGCTGAGACTGGATGTGGCACTTAGTGCCATGGGCTAGTGACCACGGGAGGGTTGGACTGGATGATCTTGGAGGTCTTTCCCAACCTGGTTGATTCTGTGATTCTATGATTTTATAGAGCATCTGTAGCAGAGTCCATCAGAACACTGCGGCCTTGAAACCTGTTTGCTTCAGAATGAAATACATAAGAAAAGAAGAAAGAAATAAAATATAGTGCAGATAGTGATATTAGAAAAAAATATTTAACTCTAAGGGTGGTGAGACCCTGTCCCAGGGTGCCCAGGGAGGCTGTGGCTGCCCCAACCCTCCAGGTTGCCCAGGGAGGCTGTGGCTGCCCCAACCCTCCAGGTTGCCCAGGGAGGCTGTGGCTGCCCCAACCCTCCAGGTTGCCCAGGGAGGCTGTGGCTGCCCCAACCCTGGCAGTGTTCACAGCCAGGTTGGATGAGCCTTGAGCAACCTGCTCTGCTGGGAGGTGTCCCTGCCCAGGGCAGGGCTTGGGGCTGGGTGATCTGTAAGGTCCATTCCAACCCCTAAATTCTATGATTCTATGATTCCATTTAATCCCATTCCCTCAGGATCTAACACAGGATTAGTTCCTCACATCCCAAAGTTAGTTACCAGCTACTTTAGATTGCTTTGCTATAATTGATTCAAAAATCTTCCATCAAGGAAGCCACAGAGTTCAAGACATGAAAGTTTCACAGTGTATCACACAGAGACTTTTCTTCTCAAAGCACATTTGTGGCATTGGATGTAAGGGGAAAAGAATCTAATTATCCTTCACAGGCTGCTGGAATGGAGGTGAGCAGTGAGTCTAGATGGGAAATGTGTTGTGCAAGGCAGCAAGAGCTCAGAATGGGCTGAGCCTAATGTATCTGGTGCTTCTGAGCAAGAGGGGCTTAATATGCAATAGTTTGGCTGCTTTTAGACCATTGTCTTAGCAGATCATAGAGAAGTTTCTCAACAAAAATCATTGCCAGAAAGAACAGAGGAAAAGAAATAGCACATCAGTTTGTATTATATAGCAAAAATGCAACCCAAACCCCAAAACAGCAGAATATTTGGATCAGCCTCAATTAAGACACTTCATTTAGAAGGTAAACATGGATTTCCAATGTCCCTCCAGTGGCAATTTGGAGTGGCTCTGACACACCAGGTGCACATCTGAAAGTCACAAGGCACAGCCAGGGAAGGTGATAAGATGGAAGTGTGTGAGATAAAATGAAGGTCAGTTTGGCAGTGGTTGTGTTACTAACCTGAATAATAAGTCTGCATGTGTTCTCAAAGGAAATAAACTGATCCTCTTTGAGGTGATGCCTTTAATTGGATTGGGGATTAGAGTTATTTAAAACTAACGTGACATACATAAAAATATGATCTAGGGCCCTGCAAATAATAGGCCTGATAACAATGAGAAGGGAAGATAAACTCTTGTGTATATATGTGTTTTCACAGGTATTTTAAGAGCTGGGTATGCACAGGGCAGTCTGCTCTTGGCATCTGTCCTTGTAGAACATTTCCCCTCAAGGAGATTTGTTTGCCTAATGTTGCAGCACTTTATTCCACACTCACAGAAGCTGTTCTTGACCACCTGCTCCACAGGAAAATTTTTCCAGCCTCCCCACAACTCCATTTGTGATTTTCTTGATGAATAGCAACACAAGAATGAAGCAATTTCAGCATCTCAGAAGGTGCTGGGAAATGAGTAGACAGGTTATATTGATGTCACAGAGCATTGACCCCATGCTCTGGAAACACCATATGTGCAATATATGGAGTGAAGACACATCTTCCATGTCAGTGTTTTGTCCTTTAAATTAGGACAGTTCCCTGTGGAACTGCACCTGAAGAGCAGTGCTCCAGCAATCATTGTTTGCATGTTGTCACAGGGTGCAAATTGCTAAAGAAAGAAAACCATCTCAGCAAGAGTCACCTGTCATGAAAGAAGTTACATCAGTACAGCATGATATGATAAGAATATTGTCCTGAGACTTGCAGTGTTCAATATGACAATTGGATCACCAACCACTGTTAAGGTACTGCTGCAGTGACAAACAGTCTGTGCTTTGAAAGGACAAAACATTGGCCCAACAGTTGGGACTTCACCCCATGTATTGCCCATATGTTATCTATTACTGCTGGATGTTCAGTGTTCAAAGAGCAACAGCAGAACAGGACACAAGGAAGTCATTTCACTCAAGCAGAATGACTAGTGCCCATCTCTTTCTTGTGGGCTAAGAGTAACAGGGTGATAATAACAGAAATCCCACGTTCTGCTGGAGCACAAATGTCCCCTGTGCAGTACAGATCTGAGAAGTGGAAAGTTGGGCTCATCTTCCCCTTCTCCCTCATGAAAAAACTCTATCTACAGTATCCATTTTTCTCTGGTCTTTCCACTTCAAATTGCCTCTGTTCCTTCCACTTCCCAAACATTTGGGTTCCAACCCAAATGTCCAAACTTTCTCTTTTTGTTCCCCAGACAAATTCTGTAACTTAGTTGGTCCTATCACTAGAATCATCATAGAATCATCATAGAATTTAAGGGTTGGAATGGACCTTACAGATCATCTAGTCCCAACTCCCCCTGCCCTGGGCAGGGACACCTCCTCATTAAACCAGTACTGGAGCCTGAAAATTAAAAAATTAAACATGAGGAGCTTAAAATAAGAATTTATTTTCTAGATATGTGGTATTTAAAAAAAAATCAAGGGTTAAGAAAAAGCTTCTACAGAATTTCAGCTACAAAGTATTCAGCACATTTAATCCCCAGTGTAGATCCAAAGTACAGAAGATCTTGCTTTTGGCCTTTTGGCTTTTACTGTGGCCAAACTGCTGTAAAGGACCTTCCCTCAGGCCAAATTTAAAGATATCTTAATCACCTATCCACATGAATCACTTGCAGAGACATCATCGGAGCCAACACTGTGGTGACTCACAAGTCTTGGAAGCCTCCACTTGAAAGTAATTACTTGACATGTGGATAGATCCTGGCACACATTTCTGGGCTTGGCAGCCTCTGTTTGCTCCTGGCCTGATGGCCATCTGTCTCTGCGGTCATGACATGTGACATGATGGCCACGAGGCTCTCCAGATAGCACCCCACGACCTCATGCACCATGAGAACCCACACCACAAACGCAGCTGGAAGTCAGGCAAGGACACCAGATGGAGATGTTGATTCTTGGAGAACTTCAGGCTATGTCCAAGTCCAGAAAGTTGCAGTATCTTCCAGCTTTCACCTGCTAAGAGCACTGGAGCATCTCCCTGTGAGCACAGGCTGAGAGAGCTGGGGCTGTTCAGCTGGAGAAGAGAAGGTTGTATGGAGACCTCAGAGCACCTGAAGGAGCTGAAGGGGCTCCAGGGACGCTGAAGAGGGATCTGTGTTAGGAGCTGCAGGGACAGGACAAGGAGTAATGGGGATAAATTGAAGAAGGGGAAATTTAGGTTTGATCTTAGGCAGAAGTTTTCCCTGTTGTGGTGGTGAGACACTGTCCCAGGGTGCCCAGGGAGGCTGTGGCTGCCCCAACCCTGGCAGTGTTCACAGCCAGGTTGGATGAGCCTTGAGCAACCTGCTCTGCTGGGAGGTGTCCCTGCCCAGGGCAGGGCTTGGGGCTGGATCATCTCTAAGCTCCATTCCAACCCCTTGACATATTATGACAATTCTCTGGTGATTCTCACTGGATTAAGTCATATGCAATTCCCTCTTTTAGCTTACTCAAAAGGTGAGATGGCAGTTCTTAAAGGGGACATCACATGCCATTCTTTAACCTTCAGTGTTGTACCTTAGGTCACCTTAGCCAAAAACATGTAGTTCCTTTGAATATATAAATTTGAAGACTGGATAGTTTCAGTGCTGCAGGGGATGGGAATTTCCAGCTTTTGACATTTAAAAATGCTTTGAAAAGTACTTTAAGCCTTCCTGTGAGCTGTTCATGATGTCCTATATCTGCTCTTTCATTCCTTTATAAACAAACACATAAATCATTGGCTTCCAACATGCAGAATGCACCAATCCCACTGTGTCTTAAGGGCTTCCAAATGACAGTTATGGGAAAAAGGTTCCTTCCTATCTTGCCAGTACATATAGAGATTAGATATTGGGAAGAAATTGTTCCCTGTGAGGTGCTGAGGCTCTGGCACAGGGTGCCCAGAGCAGCTGTGGCTGCTCCATCCCTGGAGTGTTCCAGGCCAGGCTGGATGGGCTTGGAGCAGCCTGGGCTGGGGGGAGGTGTCCCTGCCCAGGGCAGAGGTGGGATGGGATGGTCCTTAAGGTCCTTCCAAACTAAACCATTCTGGGATTCTATGGTTCTAAGAAAAGACTTACCCAAGTTTTGATGTGGTTGGTTCATACTATGTTGTTCTTCTTGATAAGAGCAAAATCCATGGATAGAAACTGTGAGGTTGAAGGGTAAAGGATAGAGGAGATTTGATTTTTCTGCAACTGAACTGCTAGATAAGAATTAATTTAGTGCATTATTACTATGGATGCTGTCAAGGGTAGAGTAATTTATGCATAAAACCAGTAGGAAAAATGATATACAAGAGAAGTTAATTTTCAGAACATAAAGAAACCTCTGAAAAATGAATATTTTCAAATAATGGATTCGATGCTGGTACCTCATGCATGGAGCTGTGTACAGAGTGGTGAAGACAATGTGCAGTTGATTTACCCCAGTGAATACCAAGTAGCAAACACATCATCTCTGCTGACAGCAGTGGTATGGCATGAACAGGACAATTTGCCCCCTCCTCTTGTCTTTCTCCCATCCTGCTTTAGTTTTGGAATTGATTCAGCACTCCAGATCAGTGCCAGGCACACAGCTCAGGAGCATTCAGCCCTCTGATGTGCTTCCAGAAATGGGAATGTCCAGGCTTGGCATGTCTTGCCAACATGTCTCACCTTTCCTTGGGAGAATCATAGCTGGAGGCTCTGAAAATGAGTCCATGAGAAACAACCACCTTGGTAGTGTTTTATTCCCTGCCAAGGGTGCTGGTTCTGGTCCTGATGTGTGCTGTGTGTCATGAAAAACCTTTATGGTTGAGGGATTCACCTCATATTTTGTGTGGTCAGAACATTTATGGCCCTGACATATTTCTTAAAACTTAATGTAGCTCTAGGGCTGCACTCGGAGACTCCAACTAAACCAAACTAGAATCCTTGAGGCCTAGAATGGTTTGGGTTGGAAGGACCTTGAAGCCCATCCAGTCCAACCCTGCCCTGGGCAGGGACACCTCCCCCAGCCCAGGCTCCAACCCCGCCGGGCCTGGAACACTCCAGGGATGGAGCAGCCACAGCTGCTCTGGGCAAGATTTTTCAGCTATCTCCAGAGATTTCAGTTCAGTTTCTGTCTGGTGTGTGGTGATATTTAATGAGGCATCACCTTGTTTCCCACATGACTATATACAATTATTTTTTGTATCTGAAAAGATATTTCAAGTATTTAATAAGCAACAGGTTATCATGTCTTAATCTGGGTGATATCTGGTTGACAGCTGGACTTGATGACCTTAGAGGACTTTTCCAGCCTTTTCTGTGTTTCTGTGAATATTAGAGTTAGAGAAACATGCAAAGTGGGTTCTGCTGTCCTTGTTCAGGTTGACCAAGTTGCTTCTACCTGCAAGAGAACCATTTGCTTTCAGATTGCTTAGCAAACAAGAGAGGAGCGAATAAGAGTGGCAGAAGTTGCCCATTAGAAATGCTAATTCTCAGTGCAGTGGATGTTTGTAGTCTGTGAAGTGCTCATTATCTTATTGATGTGGAAACTTAGGTCATAGGTTTTGTGTGGTTCTGGAAAGAAATAAAAAAGATAAAACTGTTTATTATTGGGACTTTCCCTAAGCTGTTATTGTACAAAAGGCACAGACCTATGTTTATGCAAATTTCCCCCAGGTATTTCCTGATGTTTTTATTCTTTTGGAGAGAGGCCACAAATATACCCCAGAGGATGAACACAGAGATATCAGTAACATTCCTTTAAAAATAATTAATTTGAAAGTCTATTTTTTCAGGCAGGAGACAGAAAAGCTTCAGGCTGAGAGAATGTAAATGAAGTTTTATTGCACCAGCAAGTGCAGGAGATCAGGGCTTAAAGCAAGGTTTGAAATGAAAACAAAGTTGCTTTGCTCTCAACTTTCCTTCCTCCACATCCTGACCAGGAATTTGGAATTATGTCTCTATGTCCTACAACTGCAAATGACCAATGGTAAACAGAAAATTAAATGTCTAAGACATCCGTGTCTCATGGATCAATCCACAGCTCTGAAGGGAAAGGCAAGAAGGTTGGGTTTTTTTTCACAGAAAAGTGTCAGGAATGCCACAGCTCAAAAAGGCAAGAAGGTTGGGGTTTTTTTCACAGAAAAGTGTCAGGAATGAATTCTGAGAAGGAAATTATAGAAATCACTTCCTTAAAATCAGGTTGGTTGAAGCCTTGAGCAACCTGCTCCGGTGGGAGGTGTCCCTGCCCAGGGCAGGGGTTGGGCTGGATGATCCCTAAGGTCCATCCCAACCCCTAAACAACCTATGAAAAAGGCAAGAAGGTTGGGGTTTTTTTCACAGAAAAGTGTCAGGAATGAATTCTGAGAAGGAAATTATAGAAATCACTTCCTTAAAATCAGGTTGGTTGAAGCCTTGAGCAACCTGCTCCGGTGGGAGGTGTCCCTGCCCAGGGCAGGGGTTGGGCTGGATGATCCCTAAGGTCCATCCCAACCCCTAAACAACCTATGGAACTATGGTCTGTCCCACGGGGCTGGAAGGCAAGTGCTGATCCAGAACAGCTCATCTCTTTCCCCCTTTTTTGGGTCTCTGAGACACATTAATGAGACACAATCAGTACAGTGGTTTGATCACAGAGCATTAAGAAAACCCTTCAAGAAGCAGATGACAGTGCAGAGGGCATTAATTCCAATTAATCTGTAAGGAATTTATCCTGGTCAGGATATTATCAGTTTTCTAGAAACCCATCTATAAAATCCTAGCCAAGAAGTATAAAATAAAGGACTTTATATTGCAGGGGGCAGAAGCAGTAAAATTTCTTGGCATTCCAGGCAGAAGGTGACACTTGTTAATTCTCTAAGTTATATTTTATTGTCTTTAATGACTGACTTCTCTCAATTGTCAAGATATTAAAATGAGATGATCTAAACCGAACCAAACTAAAACCTTCTCCGAATTCTTCCCAGAATCACCTTCTCTTTGCCTGTGCTGCAATAAGAAATTAATCTACTTGCTCCAAAGTCAAGAAATTAGAAACATAATTGGAACTTCTACAGAAAATCAAGGGTTTTTCCCCCACTGTGAAGAACAAAATGTCTTTTCTCCAGGTTTTTGTTAAAACAGAAACCCAAAGTTTTGAGGGTTTTATTTCCCTTGGATTATCTTAGTTTTTAGTCAATCAGATTCTTAGATAATTAGTTCCTGTCCTACCCATATGACAGGAATATCTTCACTATGCCGTCAAACCTCTCCTGTTCCAGAAAAGTGCAGCAAACATCAGGATTTCTTGCATTAATTAACATGAATGTGTAAGTCTTGGTGTTAAAGAAGGAATTTGGAAGGAAATGAACTTTTGGAACTGCTTTTCCTTCTAAAAAGCAATTGGAAATCTCTCCCAACATTGATTAAAATGTGTTCATTAGGTTTCCAAAGCCTCTCCTTCCTTATTTCAAACAGTGACATTTCCAACAGCAACTGAAATCAGGATCATTGTCTTAAACTTTTATTAGTTTGTTGTTTGTTGGTTTTTTAACCTTTCCAATTGAAGAAAGTGCTCATTGCTAGGTGAAATCCTCCACAATCCTTTAGTTGACCTCAGAAGAACCTAAGGGCATTGTGCCCTTGAAAGTGTGCAGATATTATTGCACACATTTTGGAACAAAGCTGCCTTAATTTGGGGGGAAAATGGGAACAGTAACGGATGATTTTTTTAATGCAAGTTGAAAGCTCACCATCTGTGTCATTGCTTCAGCAGTGTGTTATCTGCAGCAAGCACTACTGGGCTGCAGCATTCCTGGGGTGATGGCTAAGATAGAGCACAAATATAACCGAGAGAAGTTGGCAAATATGCCCAGGCTGAGAGCAAGGCAGTGTGAAATGGAGAGCTGAGCTGCTGACTGGGCTGTGCCCAATGTTTTCTCCACACAACTGCAGGGAAATGAGCTCTAAGGAGAGCCCAGAGCAGCAAATCCCCAGGCAGCATCAGACTTTGTGTTTCATCAATTTAGCCCTCACTCCATGGCAAAGCACTTGAGCAGCAGTTTCTATCTTGCTGAGTCCAGCCCACAGCTTAATGAGTCCTGCCACTGGTACGAGGCTGCTCACCACGAAGTGATTTTTTACATCTTCTGCTGACCATCTGCTGCGTGTGTTGACTGCTCAGCTATGTCTAGCCACATTTGGCTGTACTGTCAACTGAGTGGCAGAGCAAACATTGTACTTGGGGGTTAAGAGATGAACAAAAGTTCCTAAAAGCCACAGTCCTCAGCTCTGAATGGCAGAAGGAGAGAAACAGGTTTGCAACTGTGAATATTCAGGCTGGATGAGCCTTGAGCAACCTGATCTAGTGAGGAGATGTGCCTGACCAGGGCAGGGGGTGGGACTGGATGGTCTGTAAGGGCCTTTCCAACCCCTAAAATTCTATGATTCCATGAATATTGAAGAGGAAGTCTATACAGAATATCTGCATCTGGGCTGTGTTGCTGCAACTTAGGGCTGGCTGAACTTCAAAGACAAAAATAGCCCCTGTGTCCATGAAAGGAGGAATTTCTCTGCCCTGAATAGAGATTAGTGTCCTGACACAGAGGAGTGAAGGTTTATAGAGGGTTTCTGCAGGAGGCACCTGTGAATCTTGGCAAATGATGACTCCAGGGCCTGTTTCTTCCTTTTTTTGGCTGAATAGCCAACAGTCATCTGGTGACAGAGCTCTATAGACAAATGCAGATGAATGGTGCCATGCAGTTGTGAAATCGATGACATTGCAAGTCTCACAGTCCATGGGATCACACAGCTCACCCCAACCTTCAGATGTAGTTTCCAGCAAACCTTCCTTTCATCCATTGCACCTTTGAAGTTTGCAGGAGTGTTCACTCTATACTTGCTACCCTGTGTGTGATGGAGATGGTGGAATGGAGCCAACACTCTGTGTGACATGCACAAAATGTTTATGAACTTTCTACTTCAGTCTTGATGGTTAACATAGGCAGAAATTCCTTGCACTTCTTGCAGATCACAATCCCTAATAATTGATATAAAACCTGGATCATTGCACACACAAAATTATATTCACTTGTTTGCAGAAATTGAATGAAGAAAATTTAAAGAGAATTTGTAGAACTCTCCAACAAATTTTCCTTGCAAATCATCAAGTCAAAAGGACTTGAGCACACAAGTTAAAATGAACAGAATTTGGCCTCTTACAAAAAAAATTCTGAAATTCATCCCAAGGGATTTAACCAAACTGAGTTGTGGTTCCTGCTAAAACAAACCTCTGAGAAGGTTTGTTTTAGGAGGTGATTTTGCCCACACTGCTGTGGCTCAGCCCAGGATTGCATTGGTCTCTGGGCTGAGCTCACACTGCAGCTCATGCTGAGCTTCTCACCCACTCTCACTCCCAAGTCTCTCTCCTCACTGCTGCTCTCAATTCCTTCCCCACCCAACCTGGGGCTGTGATGGGGTTGCCATGGCCCAGATGTAGGACCTTTGTGCCCCTCATGGAAAAATACAGATCCTAAATCAGTTGAGCTAATCTGTAAAGAAACAGAATTATTGAGCTCTTTGGGTTTTTTCCTATGTGGTTAACACTTTCTGTCCCTGTCTGGAAGGGGTTTCACTGCTGGGGTTTCGTTTGTTTGCTGAGTTTTCTAGGCTGTTCCACATATGTTGTTGACATCCGAAGGTGCTGAATTAACATTTCCACTGGAGGAGAGGAAAAGATTGAGTGCTTAATTTCTTGAGAAGAGAGCTTTTAAAATGCAGTTAAGGTGTGCAACTGCCAGTGCTGAGGCCCCTGAATGGCAGCACCACTTTGCATACTCTCAAGCTGTAAAGCGAAGCTGAGTATGATTAATGGGATGGCTTTGCACATAACAGCACAGCTGGGGATTATGTTATTTTATATTCATCTTCCCAACTCCCATAAAAGTAGATTATTGTAGCACAGCTCCTGTGAATAGTTACATGATGACTGGAGTCTGAGCAGCTCCCACGTCCTTACAAAAGGAAATACACTGCACAGAAACTCAGGTTTCCTCAGTGGGATTCACCCTTCAGGGAGGATGTGGAATAGCAAATGCTGGAAGGCTGTTCAGGAGGTATTGGGCTAATCATAAAAATTTTGGAGGAGGTGTAAATATTTGGCTGAGCGCAAGAGTTCATGGACAGGATATTTGCTTAACTTGTGTGGCTCAGGAGGATTGTGGAGAGGTGTCCCTGGGACTAGACACTGCTGCTCTCTCAGCATCACAGTGAAGAGATGAGGCACCAAGCCATGACAGAGTGTGAAGAAGGTCACTCTGTATCTGTAAGGATCATGTCTGAGTCTATGAGCACAGGCTGAGGGAGTTGG
>NW_008650330.1:0-1111 GCF_000695815.1 Acanthisitta chloris
TGAATATGCAGAGCCAAGCTCATGTGACAAGAAAAGCTGTTCTATGTTCTAATGAGATTCAAAACTTTAGTGAGTACCTCTGAAGTCTCATTCAAGTTGTCATAGCTTGGGAGCAGCACATAAATGAGAAAAGCTGTTCTATGCTCTAATGAGATTCAAAACTTCAGTGAGTACCTCTGAACTCTCATTCAAATTGTCATAGCTTGGGAGCAGCACATAAATAATCATAATAAGGCATCTACTATTCTTCCAGTAGCCAGATAACTGCAGTACTGGTCCCACTTCCTCAGCTAAGGAGAGAACCAGCCAAAGCGTCCCTGCAACCCAGCAGAGAATGTCCTGGCTTTTTAAAATGCAAAGAGTGGAAAGCCTTCTGACACACTTTTCTATTAAATAAACGTTAACATATTTGCTGTTGGTTAACAAACAGTTCAATTAAATATTTTCATAGAGGGACTGTGCTTTCTTGAGCTGAATCCCAAGTTCCCTTAAGTTTCCAAATGTGCATGTTCACAAAACTTTTTCTAACCGTCCCTTCCGTTTCAAACAAAACAAAACCCTCTGTGAACGTCTCATTTACACGACATGCAAGAGGCACGGGAAAGCTTCGTTTGACCTAAGATTTATTCGCAGTGCAGGCACAAAAACCCACCAACGTCGTCTTAGGCACTGCTGTGCGAACAGTTTGTTCTGAATAACCACCTTTCCAGGCCAAAGGGATATCTAGCTAACTTCACCTCCCCCTCCCCGTTCTCCTCCTCTCTGCATTCCCTGACTTCCCCAGGCTGCAGCGCAGGAGTTAGAGCCCACCCTCGAGTATTCGCTCACCCTCTTTCCAGGAACACCGGGGACAAACGGCGAGGATTTTTTTCACCCTCTCTCTCCATCCAGGCTCTGTAGCCTGCCAGTCCCACGGACCCGCAAGAAGCAACATGCAATCTTTCTAAGCCCCTTTCTTAAAATAAAAAAGTAACTTCGTTTCTTTCGCGAGGAGCTACTTCTCAGCACCGGTATCGAAAAAAAAAAACCCCAACAGGCTATGTACATACATAAAGTGGAAAAGGTAAATTCCCCTTTCCTTCGGCCAAAGCACACCTCGAAACGATCCGAG
>NW_008650331.1:0-354 GCF_000695815.1 Acanthisitta chloris
CTTCGGGCAGAGCGCTCCGTGCTCGTGTGCCCACTCGAGGAGGAGCTAGGCGAGCTCTGGCTGCGCTTGCCGACGCTGGATCTTTGTGTTTTTCTCCAGGCTGGACTACCCTGCCCTGTATATGTGCAAACCCAAAAGAGGAGTGAAGAGGGACGAGAGCAAGGTAAGAGTAAGTTTCTGGGGCTGTTCTCTCTTAAGCGCTTAATTGGGGTTCGCTGAATATTACGGCGCAGCTTCACTCCCAAGAGCATCCCCGGCGGGATGCGCAATTAACTTGCCCCCCGGCTTGCGAGCGGGTTTACGAGCGAACCTGCACGGCGGGGGGGGCGGGGTCGTGGGCCGGATTTTGGCGGG
>NW_008650331.1:387-997 GCF_000695815.1 Acanthisitta chloris
ATAATTTGCGCGGCATGTGGTCGGCATGACATTTGTTTTGGTTTTGATCGGGATTCCGAGGGACTCTGCCTAACGCTCGGCTTTTCCGGGGTTTGCTCATTAGGAAACGTACAAGCTGCCACATAGACTGATAGAAAAGAAGAGGAGAGACAGGATTAACGAATGCATTGCCCAGCTGAAGGATTTACTGCCCGAGCATCTGAAATTGACGGTAAGGTGGCAGAGGAGCGTATATGTACATGCAGATGCAAGCGGCGGCCCGCTGCGCAGCCCCCGGGCTGCCTGCCCGTCGTCCTGGCCCTAACGCCCCTCGGGGACTGGTTTCCTCGAAATTAGTGTGGCGGTAGCCAAAGCGTGCCAGGAGGTACCCGAGCCGCCCCCTTCCCTTGCCTTTGCAGACCCTGGGACACCTGGAGAAAGCGGTGGTGCTGGAACTGACTTTGAAACACTTGAAAGCGCTAACAGCCTTAACGGAGCAGCAGCACCAGAAGATCATTGCTTTGCAGAATGGTAAGCGCCCCGGTGGGCGGGCGGGGGGAAGGTGCGGAACGGGGCACCCCACGCCGGAGCCTCGGGCAAACGCTGTCCCCGCTGGGTTTCTCCCGCAGGA
>NW_008650332.1:0-9943 GCF_000695815.1 Acanthisitta chloris
TCTCCACACAACCTTCTCCAGGCTGAACAGCCCCAACTCCCTCAGCCTGTCCTCATAGGGGAGATGCTCCAGTCCTCTTAGCAACTTTGTGGCCTCTTCTGGACTTGCTCCAATAGTTCCATGTCCTTCCTACATTGAGGGCACCAGAGCTGCACGCAGTATTTCAGATGGGGTGTCACGAGAGCAGATTAGAGGGGCAGAATCACCTCCCTTGACCTGGTTGTCACACTCCTTTTGATGCAGTCCAGGATTTGGTTGACTTTCTGGGCTGTGAGCACACACTGCCAGGTCATGTTTTGTTTCTCGTCAACCATCAGGCCCAAGTCTTTCTTCTCAGCGCTGCTCAACATGTTCCCTGACAGGGAGATGGGAAAGACAGAACAAAACCCGTTGACTGTTAGCAGATGGCTGGAAAGCCCAGGAAGGGCCAACACATGGGAGACATTCAGAGACAGCAAGAACAGGGTGGATGGAGCCTGCCCTGCAGTGATGGAGTTCCTTTGCTTCGTGCTCTGGACCCCCAGGCCACCTTCTTTTGGGCAATTGGTACTTTCATTGGTAGTACAGAACCTTGGTTTTCAGGAACTTTCTAGGTCTTTCAAAAGCAGCAATTTACCTTACGTTTTTAGAAGTCACATTCTGACAATACAGTATTACAGCAATTACTAGCTGGAGAAGCAATTACTAGCTGGAGAAGCAACTACTAAGCTCAAAGCAGCAAAAGCTTCTGCAGAATTTAGTCCATTTCTTATTTATTCATTTTCACAATATTCATACACATTTTAAGTATTGATCCTTTTCTACTTAAACTTCTAAGTTATAACGGTGCCCTATGGCCACAAGCTATTAGGGTATGCAAGCCTCAGGATTTAGAGCAACAGTTGGTTGCCTGTGGGGGCTAAGAGGAATTTAGCCCAGTGAAAAACACTATTAAATGGTATTGTGTTTGCATACAGTACAAATTCTCTTAAGTATTTGGTACCTGAGCCAATTACCAAGCTAGACAGGTCCTTGTTCTGGCCAGGCAGGTCTTACATTTTACTCTGTACCTGTTGGTAGCATAACAGTTATCCAGAGCATTGGTCTTTACAGTGAGTGACCCATATCTCACATGAACTCAAGCCACTAGTTCAGCTACATAAAAAAAAAAGGATATATTGGAAATACAGCATCTATTTAATTCTACTTCCTCTGGCAAAACTTAAGAGTGGTTTTAAGCATTTCTCTTTTGAAGCCTGAAATTGTTAGAGGGAAGAAAAACAAAATGGCAGAAGGGTAGAATGAGTGAATTCTGGACAATCACCTATTTAGGGAAACACAAGGAAGTACTAGCTCATGTACTTTATTCATTTTGGCCTGTTCTGAAGAAACAGATACCTAAAGTTATCTGCAAGTTCTCCTTTTGAAGAAGGCACTTAACTGGAAGCTAGCCCTGTGTTTCTGTCTGGCCTGTAACAGCACATTAAATAAAAAGCTTATCTAGTCAAACACCTCTAGCTCATAGCTACATCATCATTATTGGAAACTCGTGAAAATGCCAAATCCTCCTTTTATCTAATGTAACCTTTAAAGAATAACCAAGAAAGAGGCTTCCATTTTACAGAGCTTCTGTGGGTAACTGTGGTGAATAATCTTCTCTATGTGGACTATTTTATTTGAAATTATTCTAGAGCACCCCTTGTCACCTGTGAAGAAAGGCTCTTTGGTGCTGGTACACATTCTCATCCTCAAACGAAATCAATGTAAATGGATAGAGAAGATACCTGTGGTGGTCTGTAGCAAGCTAATACATTGGTAGGGGTGAGGATTTTGATTGCCTTACAGCTTTTTCAGGCAACTGTTAACATACCTCCCTCTACTGCCTTGCCCTAAGTTCTGTGTTTGGTAGTAAGGAAAACAACAAAAGCAAGGAGTTCACAGAACTGGAAGCGGCAGCAGCATTGTGTCAGGTTACAATTACAATAAACACTGGTTTAAATTCTTACAGATTTGCCACTATTTCCCTTTGAGCATGTAAGTGAATGAGTATTGTGTTGGATACTCATAGCTCTTACTGAAAGACTCTGCAAGACTTTTGTACAATGCATGTATCTACCTGGGATTCTCAGAAAAAGACATCAAAGCAGTCAGAGGGCAAACAGCTCTCCAAGGGTGAACAGAATGGTATTACACCTTCAATAAACCCAGCTGAGAGGTCATGAAAGACAAAGAAACTCCAAGTCGAGTACAGTATTTAAAATCTCCATGAACATCTATTTTATAGGCAAAATGATGGGAGGGGCTGACAGTCTCCAAGAAAGGGGAATTAGACAATTAAACAATTAATTACTGAACAATAATTGATCACTTTTATACAAAGTTTATTAAGATGTCCAGAAGAATAAATTTGAAAAACCATGTAGCAAATAGTAATTTTAATTCAACATTACAAGGCAACTTCAAACACCTACAGCATTTATATAGTTGACAAATAAAAATACAGTGATAATTACCATCCCTGAGCAACACTGCATTTCAAATATCATAACAGTTACTCAAATGTATGTGGGTATGCAGACATAAAACTGTTAATGCTTTCTCATAGATGAAGTCCTGAAGCTAAGCAACTTACACTTTCAAGATGTAAAGCACAACTGGTTTTGGCAAACTTAAATATTACATTTAAAAAACCCAAGCTATTAACTTACTCTACAAACTACTGAAAGTTGTGCTGAATGTATTCTGTTTTGGTTTGACCAATCCTTTGTACTGTATACTGACAGCAACTCTTCTCCTTAATGGAGTTTTTCCTTACTAAACATTTCAGGCATTTTGTATTCAGCAATGGTGTGCATTTCAAAGTCAGAATGAAGAACAGTCTCCTCTGACATTCCAGACTTCAAGCAACAATCACAAGGAGTATATTTCAACAAGTCTCAATATCCAGCTCCTACATTCTCCTGTTTATCAAAAGATGAGGGTATGAAAGTGTTTGACACAAGGATCTACAGAAACTGCTCTAGCAACTAGATGGTGCCCAGGTCTCCAGGTAGTTAAGTATCTCAGTTACATGAACAGACACAAAATAAAAACGAAGTATTATTTTATTTTCCCAACTGAGTATGACTAGTAGCTTCTAAGTTAATATCACCCTCTTCGTTGCTGAGGAAGGAAAATGGCAACTTCATTAACAGGCACTGCTAAGAATGGAAAGTTAATTTACAGAAGAAAAAATATCCTGAATACTGAAAAATAGTGCAGACATCAAAATAATTTAACTGGTACTCTGAATTTCTTGTGTGGGGTTAATACTGTTCATCATATTGCTGGTTACTCACAGTTTGATCATCCACCTGTACAAACTGTATCAGCACAAGTAGAATGTATTTCAGTCATTGATAGCACAATTAGCTTTCTAGGCCCTTACCCTACCCATACTATTTTTCCAAACACTAGCTGATCTGAATTTAAGAGATTAGGTACTAAAATACTTCCTACTTGGTAACACATGTAGCATTAGAAATTTAGTAGATCAAGAAATGTCTCCTATGAGTGAGTTTACAAGTACAAACACTGGTTCCAGATAATAGTATTTTAGCTGTCAATTCAAATGGAAAGAATATAGTACTAAAACCTCACAACACTTGAATGAAGTAACAATTACTTCCAAATCGAGCATGTTTTGAGCAGGGAGTTGGACTAGGTGACCTCTGAATTCCTCAGAAATAATGTTTCAAAGGTCCCTTCCAACACCAACTATTCTATGGTTCTATGACTTATTACCCATGTCCTTAATATCAAACGTAAACAGAAGCTTTACAAAGCAGCAATGAAATGCTTCATGTGACTAAGAGATGTAAAACAGATCTATCTTTCAGTTATTCCTCATCAGCTGCTTTTTCCCAGCCACCAGGAACCCATGGTTATGTTCACTGATTTATAAATCAGGTAGGCTAAGAGTTATGGAATCAGTTAGAGCAAACAAGAAGTATTAGAAATGATAGAAGTACTGGAATGTAACACAAGTGACATCCACTTTGCAGGATAACACTTACTTGAGTCCTTCACATGAAGCTGAAAGAAAAAACAAACCAAATTTAACAAAAATATCGGGAGTTTATGTACACTGCACAAGCCCTGTCTTGTACTAAGTAAGTTAATGATTTTGCAACACCCAACAATAACTTGGCCCTAATTATTAGGCCAATAATTATTTGGACTAATACAGAAATTTCCCACATTGTTTCAGTGCTCAGAGAGAATACAGCTAATGACAGAACAAAACACACATGATTTGAGTACATCTGCATCAGCAAGTATGACTGATGCTTCCACAGTAAAGAGGGTCTGAATTAAGAATTGAATTTTTCAGAAATCTAAAGCCGCTGTCAGAGTATGACCAAAGTTAACTACTCTTACTCCAAAATTAGGTTTCTTGATATCTAGAAAACAGGCAGGAAAATGCAACACTAGTTTCAGTTTGTTTATGCAAAAAAAACCAAACCCCAAACAGTCTGTTTCACTGTCACAGCCATTAAACACTTTTTGCCTACAACTTTGCACTAGAAGAGGCTACACTCCAAATCCAGCACTGTCTGACTCTTCTTGCTGCACTCATAAAAATGCTGAGGGACTTCCTCACTGGAAAGTACTTGTGATGGCAAGCAAAGCCAGGCAGGATTCCCACATTCCCTCGAGAAGCACAACAAACTGCTGAAGGAGCTACTTCCCTGCATGATGCAGACACCTGTGATACAGGGAACATCCTTTACCCTATTTACCAAACTGTCTTTGATGTCTTCCTTAGCTTTTTCTATTTCACAGGATTCTTTTAATAAACATACCTAACAAAAGACCTGAGAACCTGTTTTCAATATGGGAGTTATTGAGTTATTGCCTTTGAAAGTCAACAAAACACAGGTTTTGCCTTTGAATGGTTGGGTTTTGTTAGGAAGAACAAAGAACTTCTCATATCTGGCAGTTTCCCAGATAGCAGGTTGATCTGGACTGTTCATCACAGAAAATTAAAACAGCCTATTTAAAGACAAAGATGAGACAAAGATTTTGAATGCTTTTTAAAGAAGAGAGACAGCAGTTGCATATGGATGTTAACAACTTCTGCCCTTTACTACCAAGACAAGCAGCTTTGCTGTTTTTCCAGTCTAGGTAAAAGCTGCAGGTATTTGGCCAATATGTCCCCAAACCATCCATTCTCACTAATTGCTTCTTTTAACTGTCTAGAATAGAAAAGAAAAAAAAGGATATTCTCCCCCTTTGGATACTTGCATGTTCTCTGGTTACTCTCCATGACATAAAATGTCACTACTCTAAAAGCCTACACAAACCAGAGAAGGAATCCTTAAATGGTCTTACAGTCCTTAAATGTCTAACAAAGCAGTTCATGCAACAAGATAAATACTTTTATATGCTTAAACAACCCAATTATTTACCTGAAGGGCTTATCCCAGGAGTGACACAAGCATCACCACACCCATAAACTGAATGAAGAGTAACAAAGGTGTCAAAAACGACCAGACAGGCCACAAGGCAACATTGAAACTGTGAACAAAAGCAGGAAGGTTTTGGTAAGTTCAATTGTCATATTATGGAAATATCATCCACACAAAGAAAACATGGCACAAGAGGAAATAAAATTTAAGTTACATAACCTAGAAAAGTACTTGTTGCTTTATGAAAACTGAAATACCCCAACACTGCTTATTAAATCGGTAGATTACTGTTTATTTAATGACAAATCATCCTAGAACTTCAGCAGCTGCTGCAGGTTTTACACTGAGCAAGTCCAGTCAGTCTCATCAAGGGTAAGGATACCTTTTACTTCCAGAACCTCTGCATCTGAAGCCCTCTGAAAATGAACTACTCTTTGATTTTCCCATAGGCATACATGGCAGCTGAGCAAAGCCTTAATTTGAACTTCCAGCCAGCCAGATTTCAGTTAAGAGAAAGGGGGAAACCCACTTATCTTACAGCAGGATTTCAAAGAGTATAGATTTGATTCATTCTAAACCATAAGGAACATTTATCTTCTTCACTCTTCCCTTTTTCCCACCATTGTAGCAAATACTGAGTGACATTCAGCTACAACAGCTAAACAAGAGGAAAGCAGCTTTCATGCAGAGAATAAATAAACATACTGGCACACATATATAATTTTTTCATTCACATGCACATTAGCTCAATTCTGACTCCTGTAATCTCATAAATAAAGTATCTCTTACTAAAAGTATCATTCTCAGACAAGATGTAAACACGAAGCTCAAATAACAATGGTTAGAGGTCTAACATTTCGTATATGTTTATAGATTCTTTGATAATGACAAACTCTGACAGAAACTGATCAGACAACATTTTTTCTCAGGGAAAGAACACACTTTTCTATCAGTTTGTAAACAGCACAAAGAGTTGCCAGAGATGAGAAATTTACACCAGCAAAGGTAAGGACTTCAGTTTTTCCATAAATTTTCAAGGCAGAAAAGATCCAGTACATCTACAAGTGCATTTGATGTACAGTTTCAACTGTTGCAACTCTTGCTTTATGGATGAAAGTGGAAGAAATTATGCTCTGTAGAACTGGTATTGCCACCAATGCACATAGCAGAATGACAGAAATGATCCTTCTTACAGAACAAGCCCATTAACACACAGATTTGCACAGATGTAACAGAAGTTCCTACACAGTGCTGGAACTTACCAAATTGCTGCTGCTATAAAGGTAGCTGTTGTGATAGGTATCAGTGCTGGATACTGTGCATCATAGTCCTCAATTCCACAGTACCACTCCAGATACAGTATGCAGTAAAAGGCAACAGATAAACACACAGCTAATAAACAAGTGCCGCAGGCAAGCCACCAACTGCAGGAAAAAAAGCAAATTAAACCACGTTAGGCACAGTCACATCACAGTTTGCACATTAATCTTTGCTCCAGTCTAGAAACAGAACAGAAAATAGCTGTTAATTACACAGATTATGGCCTAGACTTCCTGCAGTTTTTGTCTGAAATTATTACAAAACACTTTTTGTCCTTCAAAGCTGTCTAATACACTGAGTTTAATTTTGCAATGCAACTTTCGTTTATTTTTCCTCCAAATATTATGGAAATGCGATGCAACAGATCTTGTCAGGGATCTACTATACAACCACACCAAAAATACATTATCAGTAAGGAAATAAAATAGTTCCAATGCAACTGTGCTTCTCACTATAAATCAGTGATTTTTGTGCAACAGGAATGTGAGTACACTTGCAGTTTGTGAACTTTCAGATTTAACAGACAAGAATGAGGAAGATTTTTCTTTACAGGTGCTGAAGAAAACCACAGAGAAATCTAGGATTTCAAACTGAGAATCAAGAAAACACAAGGCATGTGATTACTCAGGAAGACACTTTTGAGCCTCTTTGAGGACATACTTCAAGACTAGGATGGGAAAGAAAACTTGGGAGGAAGGTGCACTTAAATAAAACCTTATACTTATCCGAGTGTGTATGTAACAAATAAAATTTTTAACAAGTGAATTCCTGCTACCATAGTTTGATTACTGAATTACAAAGACTAATCAAGGATCTTCCTACCCAGGTAACATTTGCTCTGGAATGGTACAGCAAATAATCACATGCTATTTTGGTACCTTGGTACTACCAGTTGTGAATTCTGCATTAAGAGAGGAGTTGCCATAGTCTATCTCCACAAGCAGTGCAGGAAGACAGGGCTCTGACACCCAAAATTTTGCTTGCAACCTGGAGTCACTAGTTTGTTTGCACAGACAACTGGATGAAGGATGTGTCTAGCTTGGAAGTGCAGCTCCAGAGAACCTCACAAGACAAAGCCAGGGCCTGTACAGCTCCCTCATGCTGGTACAATAATGGCAACGGCAATGAGAGTTTTAAAAGCACTTGTAACTGAAACTATCTAAAAATATTTCATGCCCATTAATCCCCTTGAAAGTAATTGAATAGAAAAGAATCAGAATAGAATAGAAATGACTTCATAGAAGTCATTTCTCTAATCTTTCGCTGACCTATTCAAAGAAGTCCAGAGAACTTCTAGAGAAAATGAACTTCAGCTTGACATTCCAAGATTAATTTTAGGGTATTTTTAAATTAAAATAAAATCAAAACCCCAACATTTTCAACAGTACAGGCAGCTATTTCTCATACTTAAGTGAAAACTTGAAAGCACAACATTAAAATGCTACCAGAACAAATTTTGTATGTATACAGAAAAAAAAAGACAGCAAAATTTTAAGCATTGTGTTTACTTTAAAAATTAATAATATCAATTTAGGTGTCACCTGGTTCACCCTACCTGCTCAAGCAAGGTCAGCTGCTGCCATAGCAAAATTTTAAGCATTGTATTTACTTTGAAAATATCAACTTAGGTGGTCACCTGGTTCACCCTCCCTGCTCAAGCAAGGTCAGCTGCTGCCAGTTGCCCAGGACCATGTCCAGATGACTTTTGAGCAACTCCAAGGATGGGGACTCCACAATTTACCTGGGCAACCTGTACTAGTGCTGTCACCCTCACAGCAAAGTGTTTTCTAATGTTCAGAGGGAACCTCCTGCACTTCAGTTTGTGCCCATTGCCTCTTGTCCTGTCCCTGGGCATCACTGGCAAGAGCCTGGCTCTGTCTTAGCACCCTCCCTTCAGGGATTTACATGCATTGACAAGACGCCTCTGAGCCTTCTCCAAGCTGAACAGCCTCAGCTCCATTTCTACTGTAGATCTTATTTACCCAATATTTAAAACACAGTGTTCATATGTAACAAACTGAACATGATTCTAAGCTGACAACATCACTTTCTTTGTAAGAAAAGATACTTTACCTATCTGCTTGCACCGTTTCTTTAACAGTTTTAAAAAAATCAAAGTAGTATGTCACAGCAATGGAGGCCAAAATCCAGAAAGCAGAATGAATATTCAGTCTGGTAAGAGGCTTCATCTTCTTCTCTTCAGCTGTAGAGTCCCCTGCAAATAAGAACACAATTATAGCAGTAAAGCCAGTCATCAAACAGGATTTGGTTATAGTGACATAAAACCTGATGCTTTGTCTTTTTAATTCATTTATCTTCAGAGGTTATTATACTCATTATAATACACTTTGTACTGCAAATAGTCTAAAAAGCTCTGAACATTTCCTGAAATAAAACACACTAAGCAAGGTACCCTTTGATAAAAGGATAAAGCAGTAACAATCAGCACATGCCATGTCTATGTATCCTTAGAGGAAACAGCTGACTAGATTTTTTAAGGGTTGTTTAATCAATTAAAAACCTCCTGGTGTTATTAAAGCATTTTTATTAATCTAGCATATAGAATGCCAGGTCGGTATTTCCAATGACTATTTTATTTGTACACTTTTTATTCCTTTTAGTGTTTGCAAACAGCTTTAAGGCATAAATAATTCTCTTGTTCTCGACTGAGATTAATTCACAAGAGATTTTCAGCTCCAGTTTCAGGAGCTAGATGATTCACGCTGCACACCCCAAGGAAACTACAACTAGCATTATGTGAAGAAATACCTTTTCTTTTTCCCCTCATCACCAAATGTAATTTATTATATATATTATTTTGGAGAGAGCGAGACGACAGAGCGAGCAGATTAGAAAGCCTGGGTTTGTGCACAGTAAGCAGGCAGCACACTAGGGGTTATTACAGACTGTCAGGTGTCAGAGCTGCTGTTGATGTCTCACACCGCGAACTTTGTCACCAGGAATTCCCTGCCGGTGACTGCTTCCAGCAGCCTCACCTATGCCAACCACTCCACCTGCATCGCCGCCAGCCGAGCCTGGCGACAGCTCTGCCGCAGTTTGCAGGCAGTTTTATTTTTCATCTCCTAGATCCAACTCGCGGCTGGCCCTGCAGCGCCGAAGCATTTCACCCCCATCCAGCGAAGCCCTTTCTTCCCCCGCTCGCAGTCACAGCCCGCAGAGCCCGCGGAGCCCCC
>NW_008650333.1:0-1800 GCF_000695815.1 Acanthisitta chloris
GCTTGGTGCCATGACCACTACCCTGGGAAGCCTGTTTCAGTACCCAGCCACCTTCTGGGTGAAGAACCTTTTCCTAATATCTAACCTAAACCTTTCCCTGACACAGCTTCATGCCATTCCCTTGAGTCCTATTACTGGTCACCAGAGAGATCAATGCCTGCCCCTCCACTTCCTCTCATGAGGAAGTTGTAGATACCTATGAGGTCTCCCCTCAGTCTCCTCTTCTCCAGGCTGAACAAGCCAAGTGACCTCAGCCACTCCTCATATTGCTTCCTCTCTAGGCCCTTCACCATCTTTGCAGTCCTTCTTTGGATGTTTTATAATAGCTTTATATACTTCTTATATAGTGGTGCTCAAAACTGCACACATTACTCAAGGTGAGGCTGCACCCGCACAGAGTAGAGCAGGACAATTACCTCTCCCAACCAGTTGGCAATGCTGTGTCTGATGCACCTCAGGACACAGTGGGCCCTCCTAGCTGCCAGGGCACATGTGCTGACTCATATTCAACTTGCCATTGACCAAGAACCCCAGGTCCCTTTCTGTGCCACTGCTCTATAGTCTCCCATTCCCCAGTCTGTATGTACATCCAGGGTTGCTCTGTCCCAGATGCAGAATCCAGCACTTGCCCATATGGTTGGTGATTGCCCAGCCCTCTCATTTATCTAGGTCTATCTGCATTAACTAGTGGGCCCACACTATCCTGTGTTTTCCTTTTGGTATTTATGTATTTTTAAAAAGCCCTTTTTGTCAGCCTTGATATCCTTGGCCAGATTCAATTCTAGATTGGCCTTTAGCCTTTCTAGTCTTTACCTACTCTGGCCACTCCTCTATATTCACCAAGTCATCTGACCCCATTTCTACCTCCTGTGCATTTCTTGCTTGTGTTTCCATAATGACAGGAGTTCTTGGTTCATTCACAGAGGTTTCATGTGCCCTTGGCCAGATTTCTTTCTCATTGAGATGCATCATTCTTGAGCCTGGAGGAAGTGAGCCTTAAATAACAACCAACTCTCTTGGACCCCTCTCCCCTGCAGGGCCTGCTCCCATGGGACTCATCCAAGAAGATCCTTAAACAGGTTCAAGTTAGCTTTCCTGAAGTCTATAGTTGTGGTTTTAGTTGCTGTTCTTCTACCTCTTTGTTTGATACTGAACTCTACAATCTCATGATCACTACAGCCAAGGCTGCCCCCAACCTCTTTGCATTCCTTGTTTGTTAGTATAAGGTCAAGCAGCACACCATTCCTTGTGGGATCCTCCACTACCTGTGACAGGAAGTTGTCATCAATGCTTTCCAGGAACCTCCTAGACTGTTTGTGGTTTGCTGCATGGCTTTTCCAGTAGATGTCAGGGTAGTTCAAGTCCCCCACAAGAACCAGAGCCTGTGGCTTGGAGACTACTTTGAGCTGTCTATAGAAGGCCCCATCCACTTCCTCCTCAATCTGGTGGCCTGTAGTACACACTCGCAACAATATCACCCTCACTGTTCTGCCCTTTTATTCTAACCCATAAGCTCTCAACTCGCTCATCATCCTCAGCAAGGCAGAGCTCAATACATTCTAAGTGCACAGCATAGATAAGGTCCCTGCACTACACATGGGAAAGTGGCTGGAGAAGTCGGTGTGGATTTCTCCTCCCGTAGGAAAAGGCAAACCCATTTGTGGGATTGCCTTTGCTCAAGGACCTGGGTGTACTTGGTGGGTACAGACTCACATAGAGGGCAACTCCACCACCACACCTTCCTGGTCTGTCTCTTCTAAACAGTGTGTAGCCCTTCATGACAACATTCCAGTCATGCGA
>NW_008650334.1:0-562 GCF_000695815.1 Acanthisitta chloris
ACATCTGTGAAATAGTGTATTCTAGGAGTTCACAGGTTTTCTCAAAATTGAGAAGTCTTACCTTTTAAACAATTTCTGCAAAGGGACACTGCAAGTCAGCATTACATCTGCAGTTTGCAGTTACACTTTATTCAGGGAGTTCCTGCCCTAGTTCATTGTTAAACTGTTGTGCCTGACAACACACTTCTATTTACTGCACCACTATCCCTAAATATTATGGATTTTTCTGCTATGTTCCTTTTGGGAGCTTCCTTATCCTCAAGCAATGCTCAGAAAATATGCCACTAGAAACTAGAGGCTGAAACTACGGTCAGTCACTCCTGTATCTCTTGAGAAAAATCAAAGACAAAACCAAAAAAATTAAATAATGGTATCAGACCAACGATTTAAAAGGTTTAAGACATAGGTATTTTTGGCAAGTTGTTCCTGAGTGGTGAAAGCCCCTATTCCCCTTTTTTGTTTTAATATCACTGACTTCATAGAGCTGTGTGCTAGTTCAGCAGTTGCTTAACCCTCATGGTTTGAGACAAGACAGTTGAATAGAGAAAGCAGAAGTTGTACA
>NW_008650334.1:599-815 GCF_000695815.1 Acanthisitta chloris
TGCTTCCTACAGACAGGAGGTGTTTAGCCATCTCTAGGAGAGCAGGGCTCTATCATGTATAATGGTTCCTTGGGAAGATAAATGTCATCACTTGGTGTGAAGAAAGTTAACTCTACTTCAGCTCAAATCAACACATTCTACTCCTTATTCTAGACTATTCACATCATGTTGAGGTCCTAAACTATTTAATACAACCATTTCTATTCATATTCTTTG
>NW_008650335.1:0-341 GCF_000695815.1 Acanthisitta chloris
ATGAGCTGGGCCAGGGCACCCTTGCCCTACCCACGGAGCCCGAGGGCAGGTCCGTGCCGGTGCGCTGGGCGCTTTTCCCCGCTGCCCACCTGGTTGTGGGACTCGCTGGGCACTGGGATGGTGCCTGCAGCCCAGACCCAGGACAGCTAGCCCACCCCAGCCTTGGTGCTGCATCGCTGCTGCTTGCCCGGAACGGCTTCGGAAGTGTTGCTTCTGTTATTTTCCTCTCCTTTATTTTGCCCATGCTACATTTTTTCACGGCACAGTGCAGGCAGAAGGGCTTGTGGAGGGTTGCCCGGTGCTTGAGAGGTGGCTGTGAGTAGGGGACGTGGTGCAGCCCC
>NW_008650335.1:437-3370 GCF_000695815.1 Acanthisitta chloris
AAGGACGCGCTGGCAGGGAGATGATGCGCAGGGTCTCGGAATGAGCTGCCGGCCGGTGTGGGGCTGGGCCCTCCTTGGGGGGGGTTGTTGGTGTGAGCATGGTTGTGGCTGAACTAGAAGCTGTCAGAGATGGCTCAGCTCCAGGCAGTGAGGAGCTGGACCGGAGCTGGAATGCTGCTGCGATGGTCTCCAGCGTGGTTTGTGTGCAGCTGCCCTCCACTCACCAGCACGGCTGTCGGATCGTGCCGGGCAGGCCCGTGTGCTGCTGCATCCCCTTTCCACTGGCTTTGTGCTGGCCCACGTGTTTGCTTTTCACATGTCTCGGGCTTCCTCCCTCATTGCACCTCTGTAGGAATACCTTGAGGTGGAAATGCTGGTGCCTTGCCCAAGTGTGATGCCGACGGTCGCGAAGCTGTGCGTGAAGAGGCAAGACCTGTTTGCAGAGCTTTGCTCGCTGATGTGTGCAGGCTCAGTGCTGGAATTGTGGCTGTTTGGGAGACCTCAGCTCGCTCCTGGTCAGAGGGCACTCCCAGGTGTGTCACCCAGGGTGTCCCCCAGCTCCCCCCGAGCCACCCCTGGGAGCACTGGCGGAGCCTCTTCCCTGCCCGGACCTGTTGAGGAGTGGTGATATTTCTCCTCTGCTGAGGAAGTTGCTTGGATAGTAAAGTAGTATCCTAGGAGAGATCTCAGGTTTAAGGGAAGATTTTGGATGGTGTTTTTCCGAGGCAGAGCAATCAAATCTGATTTGGAGTATAGGCAAGAACCTTCTGACGTGTTCGTATAAAGAAAATGCCTTTTTATGGGGTTTATTTAAATCTTATTGAGTCTCTTGGTGCAGAGGCTGAATTTGCTAGATTGAAATGTGTGTTTCTCTAATGAAGCTGAAGGATCTCCTAGGGCCTGACCTGCCCTGGGGTCTGGCCTTCCCCCTGGAGCATCTACGAGGCTGAATTCTGTGGCAATGCTCATTGCCAGTGCGGCAAAGCCACGGCTGGTGCCCAGCTCTGCCCCGGGCTGCAGGAGCAGCGATGGCTCCCTGCATCCTAAAGCAGCCAGTGAGACAAAAAGGCTTTTTTCCAGGATGGTGGGGGATGTCTGGAGGGGGAGGAGGATGCAGCCAGGGTCAGGGCCGAGGCTGCCTGCAAACCTCTTGTTATCCTCCATAAAACCTTGCTAACTCATTGCCTGCAGCACGTGAGCATTGGGGTAGTAAAGTCGCTCATCTGACTTTTTTTATGGCTCCTTGATTTTTACCCAACCCTGTGGCTTAGCTGATCCTTTTCTGCCAGACACCTGGATGTTTATAGTAGTGTTTAAATTTTTTTTTTGGGTGGGTGGGGGGAGCTCGTGAAGAGGAAGAAGGGCGTGAGAAGATGACAGCACCAAGTACTCTGTCTCTCCCACGCCCTGCAGTCACTCAGGAGCCGTTTGCATGTTCTCTCTCGTGTTAGCTGAACCAAATATAATCCCATTTAGCATAGAAAGAGGGTGGTAATGGGCTGACGTGACTCGTTGTAACTCGGGGTTGGAGGTGTCGGAGGGTCGGATGGGCCTGATAACCATTTTGGTGCAGCTCCTCCATGCATGCTATTCCACCTGCGTCCCTGCTCACCTCTCCTTCATCTCCCTGCCTCTTTTAAAATCCAGTTTCTCCTCTCTGTGCTCGCAGCATCACGAGAAGCAAAGCGCAGGAGGGAGGTGGAAAGCCCTGCTTGAGGCTGGCACATCCTGCTTAGTTCCTCCTCCTGTGCTTATCTGCTCGCTTCGGAACTGCAGCCTGGGAGAGGACCAGGGATAGTGTTTGGTTTGAGAGCACTGTCCCTGGCTCCTGCTCTGTGCATGCTGCCTGCCCTGGGCGCCTGCTCTGCTCCAGTCTTGGCTTGGGATGTGCACATCTGTTTCAGGCATCCTTTGGGCTTCCTCTGCTTCCGCCAGGCGCCGGAGTGGAGCGGGCTGAGCGCACCGCCCTTCCCATCCTCATCCACCACATGTGGGCTTCCACCTTTGGCCCAGCTGCTCCACCCCAGCAGAGCTGTTCTCAAGGAGAAGCTAGGAATAAAGTCTTCAACAGGGAATTTTTCAGTGCTGGTATCCTGCGTGGGAATTTACAAGTGCTGCTATCCAGCCATGCCTTTACTTTTTTTGTACAAACTATCTGGGGGGAAAGAAAGAGCCCTGAGGGGAATATCCTTATTCCCCTCAGTTATGAGTGAGCCCAGATCTTGTCATTTTGTCAAGTCATGGGAAAGGGGCCTGAGACTTCAGGTGCCTGTGTTGTCTTTTTTTGACTACTTGCTGGTGTCTCTGCTCATGGGGTAGGTGAGAGTCTGTGACAAATGTCTTTATTTTCCTGTTTTTTTGGATACTGGGCTGCTGCATGTGCTCCTGTGTGTTTAGTGTCCCTGCCTGCTGTGGCCTGAGCAGCCAAGAGGTTTGCAGGGTGCCATCCTGGGTGCAGCTCCTGGCACAACAGGGCAGAGTAAAAACCTTCCCCTGGCCTTAAAAATCAGAAGCAAATATGGATGTTTGATGATGTAGGAGCCCAAATGTGTTCATCTGGCTCTGGATCCAGGCCATGGTGCTGAATAATAGATGTTTCTAGCAGAGGGGGGTTCTGCAAGCTAAAGAAATGCTCAGATTCGATGAAAAGGGGGAAATAATACCTTGGGCAATAGGTAACTCGATGCTAACCAGGTCAGCAAAGTCTCAGAGAGCCTGGTGCAGTGGGAATGCTGAGAGATGAGGCAGCAAGGATGAGGCTCACGGAGTGCTGCTCGTGTGGTGTGCGCTGCGCTGTGCAGCCAAGTCCAACCAGCTCGGGGAGGCTTTTTACTTCTCCCAGCTGTGGGTATGAGCTCATTGTACCCTGACATGGAAACGGCTTCCTGCAGGAGCCCCAAATGTGTGTGAGGCTGCCCAGAGGGCTTAGTGGT
>NW_008650335.1:3390-7090 GCF_000695815.1 Acanthisitta chloris
TAAGGAGTCGTCCAACAGCACAGCAAGGCTGAGCAAATAGTTGGGGTTGGGGAAGGGAATGTTCTCCCCAAATATTCATTCGGATTTGAAAGTGCATTTCAGTTTGACCTTGTCCTCCTGCTGCAAACTTCAAGCTCTGGACATTGCATGCATCAATACTTGTGTGAGGCAAATGCTAAGGCTGCGTGTTGGCCGGGTGGGAGTTTGGGAAGGTATTGTCTCCCTCGGGATGGTAGGAAGCAGGAGTGAGCGTTGGTTATGAAGATCACTGAGCTGGTGTGATGGAAGTGGTGCAGATAACCCATGGATGGGGATTTGGGTGCACTGGTGGCCGAGAGCACCTGGTGATGTGCTGCTGGGTGGTGGGGATGGCAGATGGACATGAATCCTGAAGACACTGATGTGCATGGTGATGTGTGAATGGTGCTTCTGCCAGCTGAGCCCCCAGCATCCCTCCCCACTTCAGGCTGGCGTGGGAGAAGAAAGGTGAGGAAAGGGATGGAGCAATGGCAGAGCAGTGTGAGGAGAGAACTGGGACCTAGGGTGGGCCCTGGACGCTGAGCTGGTTATTGCACAACCCAACTTTTAGGGGTAAAACCACAGTCTTTCCAAAAATGAGTGGCTTAAGAGGCTGCTTGGGAGTGTGCAGGGGAGGGAGTGGACGTGGGCCTTGATGCAAATTGAGGCAACACAGCGCTTTCCTTGGGGACACCGATGTGGATGGGCTTCTTCCTTCCGTGGAAACTTGGTCATTCCCAGCCACTGTGGAGTTTTTGGTCACCATCCATTTCCCAACCAAGTCCTGTCATGGGAAATGTTGAGGAGAACAGGGGATATGTGTTTGTAGGCTCAAAATGATCAGCACTTTATTTATTTCTCGCAACTTTTGAATTATTAAAGCACATTCAGCAGAGATTAACTTTCCCTGCTCAATATTTATTATTGTTTCATTTCCCTGGAAGTTGGAGCTACAAGAGCTTTTGATAAATGGGCTGGAAGGTTCTGTAGTTTCTCTGTGGCTAATCTAAATACGTCTGTATCCTTTGCTGAAAAGCTAATTTGTAATTTCCTATGGTAATGCTGCTTAGTGAATCATAATGATACACCGGGGGCTGCTTTTCCTCCCGGATCTCTGCCGGGGGAATAACGCTACCCTCGGAAAACGGTGTGAAACCTGGACACTGGCCATTAGTCCCCTTCATTTTTGGGCTAATAGCAGAAATCCAGAAAGCATGTGGACCATCTGGTCTGTTTTCTCCGGTCGGGGCTGGAGAGCATCCGTCTCTCCCCAGGTGGGTTTCGGGGCTGGGAGTGATGGCTGGAGCTGTGCTGGAGCCTGTGCTGCTGCCACAACCCGACTGCCCACGTGGGTTTGCATCGGTGGCCAGAGCCGAGGGGTATGCACAATCCCTGCTTCTGGAAACCTCTGCCACCACCCCAATTATAACCAAGTGTTATCAGTCCTTTGAATAATTGAAGAGGCTTTCTGTTGAATATTTAATTGGGATAATATTTGGTTAGCGGGGGTTGTTGGGCTCTGTTTGAGCAATTGAGAATGGCTGCAAGAAAACAACCTGTTAAAAGAAAATATTGTTGTCTATGATCATTGATTTAACTCCCTTTTTCCTTTTTGAGCTAATCAGTTACTTAGTTGAAATTGGTTAATGAGCTTGGCTCCATTAAGAGTCTTTGGCATTTAAACTTGATGTTTCTCAATACTTGCAGTTTTGCCTGCTAAGCCCACAACCCAGGGTGACCTAATTACTATCAAAGCAAGACGTGCTTTGGTCTGGCTTTAATAAGTCCCTGCTGGGAGTCCTGTGGTGAAAAATCACAGAGGTAACAGCTCGAAGGGGATGTGTGCTGAGCTCTGTACAGGGAAGATAAACTGTCCTTCGGCCTTGTTTCTTCCAACCTAAACTGGAGATGCTCTTGGTTTGGGAGCAGAGGAACCCCAGAGCATCTGCATGGTCAGCATCTCTGTGCCACCCACTTATGGGCTTGGTGGAAGGTGATGGAAGCAGTTGCCTGGAAGAGGAGAGGGTTAGCAGTGGCTTTAGCTAATTAATAAGTGTTAATTTGCTTGTTTTCTAAGTCATTCCCCTTAATAAGCAGGTGGAGTCCTTTCAAGGTCTTTCCAGATGGGAGGGAGTTAAAAGATAGGGTATTAAGTTAATCTTGGAGGTTTTTTAACAGTACTAAGGTTATTTAGGTTATTATTATTAAGGCCTAGTTGAAGTTGACCCTGTCTATGGTAGAGGGTTGAAACTAGATGATCTTTAAAGTCCCTTCCAACCCAAACCATTGTGGATTCTAGGATTTTATTTATTTAACTTTTGGAAATAGCCATGCCAAGTAATTAGGGATTAGTAAAGCCTCAGGTATGTGCTCGTTATTGTAGTGAATAAAATGTTTATTATCTGGGGAGGCATCCAGGCAGTGTTAGTGGTGCTTTGAGCTGATTAAGCTTCAATTTGTTAGGCAGTGGGTAAAACGAGTGGCTGGGAAATAGGTAAGAGGCTGTGGAAGTCCTGGTTTTGAGGCTGTTTCTTCCCGTCCTTGGTGGGGACTTTGTTGCAGCTTCCACGGACTGTTTTGTGATACTCCTCAGACGTCCTTCTCGTGTCCTTCCTGCCCCTCTGATGCACCAGTACCCTGGGTGCCACATCCCAGCAGCAACTGGACACAAAGCTTTGCACTGCTCAAACCCAACCAGCATTTTCTTTGGATTGCTCTGGGCACAGCTGGGTTCTGGTGCCTTTGCCTAGCTGTGTGTTACATTTTTGAGAGGAAGGGCAGCTCAGCCCACTGGATCCTCCCTGTTCCTGGCTCTGCCATCTCCCAGGCACCATCTCCAGTCCTGCGAAGCTCATACCTGTTGCATGTCCACGTCTTTCCCTGCATTTCCCTGTTTTCTTTCCATTTGCACATCAGGGCCTGCAGACACTTTTTTTTGGTACGTCCTGTGGTAGAGCAGGTTACCTTCTTGTCGCCTTCTGGGCTTGACTCTGAGTGGATGCTGCTTCTTGTTGAGCCCCCAAACCTGGGAAAACAGGGCTATGATGTCTGTTTTGGAGCACCAGATCAATCCCCCGTGCCCTCTCCCTGCTGCGGGGTGCTGTGGGTGAACCAGCAAGCAACACCCAAAATGCATCCGGGTGACAAAGCTGGAGGAGCAACTGGGGCTGGTGTTGGTCCCTTGTCTCCTGGTGCTATAACTCCTGCCACGGGTGGAGGGATGGAGCAGGGAACGGCAGTGTTTGAAGTTTTATGGAGGTTTTTCATTTCTCTTTTAGCAGTCAGAGACCAGGCACAGGCCTTTGATTAGTCGAGGCCTCCGCTTGCTCCAGCCACTTCCATAGCTGCAGGGTTCAGCCGACTCATTATCATCCTCACTAGGGTCCTATCGGTACGAGGATAATTGCTTTTTGCTCAAAAGACATTAAATCACTTCGGAAGAGGCAGAGGGGTGTGAATTACACCTTCCCTGGGAAAACCAGGAGCTCAGCAGAAGTGTGGAAAAGGAAACACGGTCCTCAGGAGGCAGGAGGAGGTCGGGACTGGCTGTGAGGGTTTGCTTTGGTCCCACTGGGCTGCCCTTGGGGGACAACCTGATGTGCTTGGCACAGGCTGGGGCAGCCCTTGGCAGAGGAGTGGGCACTTTATATTACTTTTGTCGTGGTTTAACTCCAGCCAGCAG
>NW_008650336.1:0-14162 GCF_000695815.1 Acanthisitta chloris
GTGTGTGTCCCGGCCGTGCCCGCTGCCCTCAGCGCCATCTCACCCCGCCCCGTTGGTGCTGTATTTCCACAGGATCCCTCAGCACAGCTCCCAGTTTCTGCGCTCACCCCGTGGAATCACCCACCGAGCCCTTCCCGTGGCTGTGCAGGTCTGCAACGCACTGAAAGGAAAATGTGCTCAGAAAGAAAAACGTGTCTCCGTGGATGTGGTTCATGGCTTTGTGCTGTTTGCACCCTCCCCTTGTGTGTGGCTTTCGGAGTGGTTCTGTTGCTTTCAGAGTTGTTATGTTACAAAATTAGTAGAGTCGTGTTAATTGGTGAAGGGAACTTATCTAACACTGGCTGAGGCTCAAATGGGGAGTTGTTGTATGGGACAGGAATGCACCCAAAGGGCATAAATCCTCTCCCCTGTGCCCAGCTCACCCTGGAGCAGTGCAGAGGAGTCAGCAGAAGTCGACAAAACCAAGAGAAGGAAATTTATAATTGCAGACAAGGTAATGAGCTAAGCCAAGGCCATATATGGAAGGAAGACTCAAAGTTCATGGAAAGGACACTAATGGACATAGAATCATAGAATCAACCAGCTTGGAAAAGGCCTCAAAGATCATCAAGTCCAACCCCTACTGTGGTTACATCTTTCCACAAGGGACCACCAGAGACCATCCCAAAGCCCCATGGAAGACCCTCCAGAAGCCACCGACTCACAGGGGACTAATTAGCGTAAGAAGCAAGAGAATCACTAACTCGTAGAGGAAAGAATACTTATTAATAAGAGTTCGGTGACTTGTGACCAATGAGCACTAATTTCTTTGTTTTCTGAAATGTATAAACAGTAAAAAGTTTGGATAGTTGGGATGCAGCTTGGAGGAGCATCCCCTGTGCATCCTGTGCTGGGATAAATAATGCCTGTGCTTAATACTACATTGGTGTTAAGGGGTTTGATTCCTGATTTCAGTGACACTGTGAATTATTAGTGTCAATTCTTACAGAATGAATAACTAAAAGGATTTGCCTAATTTAAGGCAGCCTGAGTTAGTCTCCAAGAGGGAAGAGACAAGAATGCACCCGAGGGTGTAGATTCTTGTGCTTATGACTTGTCCTGCAGCAGTGCAGATAAACCAGAAGTCAACCAAGACCACAATAAGGAGCTTGATAGTCTTTGCAAACAAGGGAATGAGCTAAGCCAAGGAAGACTTCATGGAAGGGACATCTCTTCATCAGCCACAGGCACCACCACAAAGCCCTATGGAAGACCCCCAAGCAGCTCACCCACCAACTCAAACTCAACTGATTAGCATAAGAAGTGAGAGAAACACTAACCAACACATGATAGAGTATAAATTAATAAGGGCTAGGTGACTTGTAAGCAATGAGCACTAATTCCTTTGTTGCTGTGTAAGTAGTAAAAAGGTTTGATATCATCACCCCAGTGCTGTCGTGCAGGGAAAGGGCAGAGGCTGCTGGAGAAAGGGGCACGTGCAGCTACACTTCTTGTGCACCTCAGGGTGTTCAGGGCAGGGTGGGCACAGCTAACACTGGTTCCAGTGCACACCCTGGGGAAAGCAGAGGGAGTGACAGAAATCCAGGCTAAATAGGACAAAAGGTAAAGTGTGGTGTGCACAGAGACTCAGTGATGAGACAGGAGGTGAGGCCAGGACAACCTCCATGCTCCCAGTGAGCCAAGGTGTGTGAGGGACTGGGATACCACAGCCAGCAAAGCAGACAGGCTCCTCAATGGACATTTCATAGTGCCAAGGACAGGACAGTTGATTTCAAGTGCTCTGATGATAACATTTGGGACAAAATGCTGCACTTGAGGTTTTCTGAAACACCATTAGGACTGGGACTATGTACTGGGTAACTTGCTGAGGCAAGTGTCAAACATTTGAAGGCCAAAAACTACACAGTCTCAGCCTGGAAAGCTGTTCAATTTGCAGAGTCAGAGAATCACAGACTATCCTGAACTGAAAGGGACCCACAAGGATCATTGAGTGCAACTCTTGGCCCTGCAAGGACAGTCCCAGGAATCACACCAGGTGCCTGAGAGAGTGATGGTTACTGGGTGGAACCTGGAGTTCAATTGGAAAAGTCACTGGATAATGACAAGTAAAAAACCCTACAAACCTATAGTGGAAAGAGGCAAATCAATGTCCACAAGAGTATACAAAAACTTTTACTTCTCTCAAGATGCAGCACGTGCAAAAGGTGTGGCAGTAATCCTGCTGACTGGGTAAGCTATGCATGCACCTGTTGTGCTTCTGCTAGTTTCTTAGAGGAGTAACCATCAGCACATGGTTCTGAGATGGTATTTTATTGTTATTATTATTCTTGTCATTATTTATTTATTTATGGGTTTTTTTCCTATTCTATTTCTTCATGGTACAAACCAGATTTAAGGCCAAGGCCAAAGTTTGGATGGTATTAAGCTATATATTTCTTTTGGAGATGAACAAAGACATCTCTGTTCCACATGTGCACATAGAGGAAGAGATTAGGTTAAAATGTCTGATCATACCTTCAGCTCTGTGAAGAGTTTGGGTATGTTGCACTAATTCTCATGGCTTTTCCAGCAGTTGTAGTTTGCATTTGCTGCATCTCATTTGCAATCCTAAAGTGAGTTGCACAAGAAGGTGTTGAACACTGTATGTTTGGGAAATTATTTTCCAAATAAGATTTGGAAAAATTTCCACACCACTTGAAACAAGGAAGAAATGTTGTTTATACGTGCAAGAGCTGGATAAGTAACTTTTGTGAGGGTGTACAAGCTTTTACAGCTTCAGAAACTATTTATATTCCATTCTCAAATAATTACAGTTTTAAAAGTGCAATTCCCTAACTGTTGGTCACTGAGTTGTTGCTGCTGTATGTGCAGAATTAACAGGAGAGCCCTCAGTGCAGGTATCCCTGGAAAACAGCACAGGTCTGCAATTTGTAGGCCTAGGAAAAAGGAGGATAACTAGTAAGTAGGAAATTTAATTGAGAAATCTGATAAAACAATTTGACAGCTGCAGCATTACCTGGGATTCTGTCCCTGGGGGGAATGTCTGTGTGTTTTCAGCAGTTGGTATGGGAAACAATGCAAAGCAGTAATTTGCATTCTAAGAGATTAATCTTTCCTCCCAAAACAGCACAGATCCATTTAGATTAAAAAGGAAAATTTTTCTTAGCAAATTCCTTTTGTAAATTGCACTGTTGCTTCACCCTAGATCAATGGTTCATTAACTAATCAAAGTAGCAGTTGAAGCCAAGTAAAAAGGCAACAAACTCGAGTAACCAGAGTCAAAGTCTGGTGTATTTGCTGGATTGTAGAAATCAAAGTGATAGACTATCAGAACACACTTAATATGATGTTTCTTAGCGTAATTAATTTGAAAGCTGTAAGAAGGGCAAGGCTAATTAACCCTACAACTAGGAAAAGCTGGGATATTAGCAGAAGGATGTCAGTGTCTCCCCTCTTAAGGTCAAGCTGTAATTCAAGTATGATGTGCAATATTGCTACTTTTTACTTTAGTCAAGTTTAGTTGTCAAGGAATTTTGGGAAATCCAGTGTGACAGATCCCTTAGGGTTGCAGCTAGTCCCTACCACAGCCAGTGTGGAGCTTTTCACCTCTTCCACCACATCTGAGGAACTCCACTGCTCTCAGCATGGTGTGTCAGCAGCAATGCCTAGGCTGGTTCAGGCCCTCAGCTAACTGGGCCATGGGAACTGAATTAGGAATCACTGCTGAGCATTATCCACAGCAGCAGAGTTTGTTTTTGCAACTTATTTCAGTTTTAAAAGCAACAACTGACAGTGGCATACAGATTCCTTCTGTAACTCCTGGGTTCACAGCACTAGTCTCATTGGACATTCACACAGTCCATGACAGTTCCATGCATCCCATGTACCAACTGGCTCTTGTGCTTTACCCATGAGACTGAAAAATGAACACAAAAGCAGCAAACACTGAAGTGGTTGTGCCCTGGAACAAATTTTAGTGTTTAATCATCTCTTCAGCAAGATCCATCTTCAACCTGAAACAAGAGGCAACTCAATTTCCACTGGACCTTGCATCTGAGGTGTTCAGATGTGAATGGTGGCTTTGGTCTCAGGTTCCAGAATAAGAGGACTTAAATAAATAAGAGACTTTATTTTCAGGATATTCTGGAAATCAGGGGCTCTAAAGGTTCTGGTCTACACCCAAGACATGAGGTTTCCAAAATGAAGTCACATTGACACTGTGCACGTTACTTGCTCACATCCATAGCTAAAACATTTTAAATGGGAATAGGGTCAGGACATCAAACAGGAGCAGCACATCAACCTCCATAAAGACTGAGCTGGAGAAACATAAAGGGATTGAAATGATTCCTTTCTTAGAAATTTATAAAAATTCCATCCACAGTCATTTGTCATGACATAGAGTGTTTTGGTCAGTTTTCTCCAAAGCTTCATCTAAACATTCTAAATACAGGAACTTAGAGCCTGCACCAGTTTTCTACAGAAAAAAATGATATCATGGAACTAAATAGGTATTTATAAAAGAAATTGGTTGTAATTTTGTCTTTCAGATGTCCAAACAAGTTAGTACAGATTTAACTCAAAACAACAAACAAGTCAAAGGTGAAGTTTTAAGGCACAAGTGAATGTTGCAGTATGAGAATATAACTATTTAATCCACCTTGAGAGGGAAATGGCTTGTGGTAGTAGATAGGAGATGGGTAAAGAGCTGTCTGAACAACAGAGGGGGAAAAAAAAGCTCTTGCTGTGAAAGGCATGTTGTGTGTCAAAGTACCTTATTTGATTCATCAAGCTGAACAGTTCTTGTGCTTTGACAAAACTGAACTCCCTTCTATCTGTCCCTGTCCTGTGCCACCTGATTTGAAACACAATGTGTGTTCTACAAAGGATGTTCAACAAACCTGTGTTCTACCCCCCAAGCACTACACTGCATGGTACACCAAAGTGCAGAGTTCCTTTCTTTGTACATACTCTGCTACTTTGCTTTTATGTCATTTTCTAAGTGTATGTGCATGAGGGAGAGGAAAATATTTCGGATTATAACAGGTTACATTTGCTCAGGGAGGAGCCTCAGGGGAGATGCAACACATTTGTTACCAACTTCACACTTACCTGTCCTGCCTTACTGGAACCCACCAGCTGCAGTCTGGCACCACACTGGGGCTGTGAGTAGGTTCTCAGGTGTGATATCATGACCTACCCAAATCCAACACCAGCTCCATGTGGCTTGGAGAGTCCTCAGAGCATGGAACTTAAATTTATTCTCTTAATTTTGAATTATCCCTTTAGCTGAAATATCACCAGTTACATTAATGTTACCGTTCAGGGATGCATTTCACAACATAACTGCATTAATTAAAAATCAACTGTATTAATTAAAATAAAGAAATAGTAGTCATCGATAGAGTAATAGCCAGATTTGTTCAGCTTTTCTGCTTATTCTTCCAGTGCTTTTCCTTAGTTTTAAGTTATTACTTGTTCCCAATAAAATGAAACATACTATATTGCTGCAATGTAATTCCCTACTTAGTCCCTTTTGTCACTGATTGCTTTGGAGTTAAATGACAGGAAGCTCAGCACACCAGGGGCTTTGTTGAGAACACTTGAGAATATGTTTTACACACATCTATTTCAGGCCATAAAGTGCATTTAGTTGCTTTAAAGGCCATGACCCAAATCAATTGAACAAATGTCGTTCCAAGGGTTTTGCACAGTCCTGAGGCTTGTGTGGTTTAAGGAACCAAAAGGGTCAGAAGAGTTCAAGCTAGGAATCATAGAATCAGCTGGGTTGGAAAAGACTTCTAAGATCATCAAGTCCAACCCTACTGTGGTCACTAAGTGCCACATCCAGTCTCATCCTGAAAACCTCCAGGGATGGTGAATCCACCACCTCCCTGGGCAGCACATTCCAATGCCTGAGCACTCTCTCTGTAAAAAATCTCTTCCTAATCTCCAACCTAACCCTCTCCTGGCAGAGCTTGAGTCTGTGCCCTCTTGTCCTGCTGCTGGTTGCCTGGGAGAAGAGACCAACCCCCACCTGACTCCAACCTCCTGTCAGGGAGTTGTAGAGGGTGGTAAGGTCTCCCCTGAGCCTCCTCTTCTCCAGGCTGAACACCCCCAGCTCCCTCAGCCTCTCCTCATGGCACTTGTGCTCGAGTGCAAGTGTGACTTGTGCAAGGTACAGATTGTCTTGGTTAGATGAATTTAGATCCTGTTCACTTACTAGAGACAGGATGAAACAGCACAAAATCAGGAATAAATGACTGTAAAGTGAAAATATTTGAATTTTGTGCCCACTGTAGGCAGCAGAAGCCTTTGACACTTCCAAAGTCCTGTTAATTATCTCTGTGTGACTCCTATCAGCATGTCCAGATCAAAAAAAGTAACTGTCCCTGTGTAGCACAGAGGAAAACCTCCTCAGAAAGGGTGACCAGCCTGTGGTAAATGGAAAGGATTAGAATGCAACTGGCTTATTAAGTGTTCTAATCTCTTCTTCTAGGGCAATTTGCATTCAAGTGTACAACTTACTTGATAAAAATTAAGTATTTGCTGGGTCTTGTTCCCAAACAGTGTCTCCCTTCCCTCCCACTGTTTGGCTGCACTCTCCATGCTTACCTCTCATTACCTTTACTTTTGGGTTAGTACGGGGAAAGTCTGTGGAATGAAGCAAGTCATGCCACATCCTTTGGAAAGGGTTCCATTCGATGCTAGATTTAGTTCTTGGGTTGTTGGGAACAGATGGAAGCTCTCAGCTATCCACTACCCTCCTACAGCTAGGGAAAATCTTGTGGAATGCAGGAACTGCAGGAGGCAGCAACACATGTCACTAGTAACCTGTCAGCCACTTCTACAGGAGTAAAACCACAATACTCACTCACACTGCAGTCAGCAAGCAGCAGTGATGGAATGTGGGTATAGTCATGGTACCTCTGTGCCAAAGGGAATATTGCAATTGTAGACATTGGGGCTCTTAGCATCTTTGGTTTGGGTGCAGTGAACTGCAGCAATCCAAGGAGGAAGAAACATCCCCTCAGTTAAGTAGTATATTCAGTTGAGTAGCAGCAAGAACTCAAATGCCAAGTGCCAAGTACCATCCTTTTAGGAAAGCAGACAGGGATAAGGTTTGTCTTGAAGCTCAGGATTTTCCCTTCTGTTTTAGGGGAGCAGGTTGAGTGTAAGTTTACCTTTAGTCATGTAAAGACCCATTGCTACAGCATTTTGAGGCATCAAGTCCCATAAACCTGATTTATAAGGCTACATTTTCCCCAGAAAACTAAGAGAACTGACCTTTCTTCCAAGTACTCCATCAGATGAAGGTTTTAAGAGTTGAACATGCACAGCACTGTTCTTGCCACTCCACATGATTGTTTGGTTGTTCAGAGGTAGGATTTTTTTGTATAAAAGATGAAAATCAGTGCTAGTTTAGGCACCTTAATTCTTTCCCTCTCCTCTGTAAAATGCTTTTAAACACAATGTTTACCTGAAGTTTCCACTTAAAGAAGTTACAAATGCACCTGTAACAAAGTGATAGCCTTAAGAAGCGAACAAGTACTTGCAAGAGCAAATTAGTGTCTATGCTAAACATAAAAACCCAGGAGCAGTCCCTTGTGGTGTCTGATCAACTTCTCTTTTCTACTTATATAGGGAAACACTTAAAAATGATGAAGGGCAGGGTAGCATAAATGCATGCTGCATGAGGAGGAACAGCAGTAGGACTTAAGAGGTTCTACTGTTTGTGGTTTTAAGTTCTTTTCTCACGCTTGCAGGGATCCAGACCATCCCTGCGTGTTCCTCCAGGTCTCAGAAGCCTCCCAGAAGTTTAAAAAGTGCACACAAAAGTTTGTGTTTGTAAACATTTATTCTCTTGAACTGAAAAAGGCTTGCATCAGCACACATTGTACAGCCTTGCAAATTACACAAATTGAAAAGTTCTGTTTCATTTATGTGCAACGAATCTTTAAATGTCCAGTGAGCATCTGCAAATGATGAAAACTTAAACCATTAAAAAGGTTTCCAGCACTTATCAAACACAATTATCTCAGCGTGAAAAGGAAGAGAAAGAGATCCATACTGGTGGGAACACAATTAAAGTGCAAACATTTTGTCACCGGTGAAGAGACGTTTTAGTTTCTTCACACTTTTGCTAAAAAGAAGAAATATTAAAATGTGATTCAGTGAACATTCTTTGTAACCTATTCATATTCCCCTTTAAATAATTATTAAACTTGCTGGATCAGAAGCAAATCCTTCATGGGTACAACCGACTTGTAATTTCATTTGACATGAATGAATTGCAAAAGAAAATAACCTCCAAGGAGTTAGTTACTAAAATTGTATTTTTTTCCTTAAAAAAAGAAAACAAAGGAAAAAAAAAACCACGAGGGACAATGAACAGGTTAACTTGAAGATCTGGGGTAGTTTGCTAGAAAATGAGTGTAACTCTTTGAAAATGGTTCTCTTTTCCCCTCCACCAATCCTCAGGTTCCTGCCTTGGGATGGACAGCTGTGTGCTGGCTGTGAAAAGGGATTATAAAATACAAATCTGCATATGGATTTTTATGAACATCTGCTGTACAATAGAACTTTGGATCTGATACAAGATTTCAAAAATATAAAACAAAACTACTATAAAAGTAGGGGCATTTCAACAGCGATTCCGTGCAGAAAGCTGCCTGTCTCCAGGATGATTCCTTGCTATTGCCCGGGATGAACTCTGCAATTTTTTTCTTCATCTTGCTGGATCGCTGGGGCGTTTCTTCTTCAATGGCAAATGTCACATGACAAAACATCCCAGGAGTATCTGTGGAGAGGGCAGAAAGCCCCTGACATCAAGCCAATCGAGTCGGGGAGGACATGGAAGTAGTAAAGGCTGAGTGTCCACTGGTGGAACTGCTACTGAGAACTAGCCCTTTCCAGAACGTGGAAGTCGTAGTGCTTCTTGCTCGTTCTCAGCCTGAACTTGTTCACTGAGGTACTGCTTTGTTTCTTCAATGCATTCTGAGCAGCAGACATGGTGGGGAAGGTGGCCAGAACCGTGTAGGTGGAAGCCAAGTCCGTGGGTTTGGATGACTCCGAGTTCACACCACCATCGCCGCCGCAGTGTCGCCGCTGCTGCAGGCACTGCGAGTCCCTTAGCCACCGGATCTTGGCACCGACTTTGAACAGTTCTCCAAACAGTTTCTCTGCTTCCATACGAGTTATCCCTTCTGGCAGTTCAGTAATTTCTAGAACTTTTCCCACAACTGAAAGAAGAAAGACAACAAATTTCAGATGGTCATTGGACTTGATGATACAACACACTCAATGGCAAATGAGTTACTTCATACATGTCTCTGCAGTTGGCTGATACCAAACACACAGCCTTTCCATTCCTGACATTCTAGAGAGCCTCTTGCTTTCACATTTAGCACTTACAAAGCTGAGAATACACAGAGGGTCCTCAAAACAGAGAGGGGGAAAAAAACCCAAATAATCAACTCTTCATTTTGCAGCAGGTTTGAGAACTCACTATAGCATCTCACTGGCTTTGCCTGGTCTTCACACATCACCACACCAAAAACTAGTCTGTCTTCTCTCAAAAAACCCCTGCAGTATATTGTTAGAAGAAACTGATTTATCTGTAACTTTCTGCAGAGAGTTGATAGTAAGTAATACTTGCAGCAAAAATTCTTCCCAGTAAAGGTATGTAGATGCTGTCAGGTTTTATTTGGATGACATCTTTACCAACTCCAAGGAGCTAATTTGTGGATCTCCTACTACATCCCCCAAATCTCCATGTGATTATTTATACAAGAGGAAAAAAAAAAGAGAAGTACAAGCTAATTTGTGGTTTACATCTGAGTTCACTTCTACGCAGTAAATTATCTATATCTATAATTGATTTTTGATGTAACAATATAATAGAACTTCTTACACCCACTAAACTGACAAACTTTAGTTTCCTTTTAGTACTTTCCAGTCCTAAAATTCTCTAATCTCCAACCTTCAAAACTACACTCTTCTCATTCAGTCTCCCTCTTCCCCTCTTTCCCAATCATGTCTGCCTCTCCATCCTTATGTTTCCAGTGTTTGCCATGTCCATTTGTGTCCAATGACTCTTCATTCTGGCCCTTTTCTCACCTATGCATTTCCTGTACATCCCCAGCCCATCACCACAACTCATTTTTCTGGCAGACTGTGCCAGTCAGCAATTCTGTACCTGGTTCTCCTGCACCAAGGTCTGTTGAAGCAGCCTTCTTTGCTGGTTTCTTTCCCCTGTTCCCATGTCTGTTTCCAGGTTGACACTGGAAAGATTGACATAAATGAGGTACTTTAATGACAACACATCAGTATGTTAAAATTTCAAGTCTGCACAGTGAACAGCAATGCAATGTCTGGGGAATAACCTGCACTAACATGGGAAAGATTTTACTCTGAGTTTTGCAGTCCTAGTCAGGCACATTCAATCTTTGGCTTCAGAAGAAAGGGAGGAAATGGTGGGGGGGGACAAAAATATAAAATCACCTTAAATCTTCTTGGAAGAACACCCCCTGCCCCATCATCCATCTTCTGGCTGATACTGGGCCAGGTACAGGCAGGGGGTTTGGTGTCCCAAAAATTAAACAGATGGCAGAACTTTATAACCTTGCTACCACTGATATTTTGGGTTTGTTTCTCTTATAAGAAAGACTTTTTTGTTTAGAAACACCCACATGTATTTTCTGGGTATTTTTACATTGTTACTTGAATGAAAGAAAATCCTTTGCTAAAGAGTCCTTTAGATTTTAGGAATTAGCTAGTGAACTGCTTAAAACTAAAAGAATCCATAATCTACACTGTGCCTACAGCTAAATTTCAGACAAATGTTTCTCACTTTAATACAACAAACAAGAACAATGGGAAATGTGGACACAGAATAAAACCACTACTGGAAAGCAAACACCTTCTGCTCAGTTACTTTGCTATGCAGTAACATTCCCCTATTCAGGGTGGTTATAATCATAGAATTGGTGTTTTCAGTGTTGCCAGGAGATTGTTCTCTCTCATACCTGTTGGCTTGCTACTTGTCCACGTAGTAAGGATGGATTGTACTGCAGGGGTTGGCCAAGCAATGGGTATCTGGCATCTCCTTAAAGAGAAAGGTAATTAGAAGGGGATCTTCCATGGCATCAAACTTCCCTCCAAGTTCCTCTTTCCAGGTGTGTTGCACAGAAATCAGAACAGCTATGCACAAGTTGTGTATTTGGCTAACAAACTCACATCTGGCACCATTCAACAAGCACAACTCAGTCACACACTGATCCCAAGGTGAAAAGGTACAAACTTTCTAGCATTTACGGATTACACTGAAAGTTTTTCTTCACTGCACTCTTATCTAGGTCCTCGCATTTCCAAATGAGCTTAATAAGTCTAAAGCTCCTCTCAGCATGCTAATGTAGTCATTTTCATGGTTCTATCCCTGATTAAAGCCAGGCACATCTCCACATTCCCATTGTGAAGGATCCACAAAGACAATGCACTAGGAGGTTTTATAATCACAGCAGATTAAAGGAGCTAAGAGGCAGTGCTCCACAGCAGGCCACCTGGAGCTTTTACAGCATCAGAATACAAAGCAATGGCAAAGATTAGGCAGCAGATAAAGACAAGAAAATAAGGCTAAGGCTTTCTTTATCACTGCAGAATTTTCTGTCCGTTTCGCTTTTTTTGTGTAATGCAGACCCATTAATTTTGAGTTTGGGAATTATCCCAGGATGTCTTTGCATACTGACAAAGCTACTTTTTATCATTTGGTTTTTAAACCTTATCAACTATCTCATCTCAGTGAAATATCCCTATTTCCTGTTTTCTGTTAACATGGCAGCAGAGGCTGAAATTCTTCTACAAGGAGTTTTTCTTTGGGTGGGCACTATCTGAAATACTAACTGAAGCAGCAACAGTACTGGCTAGAGGCTCTAGTCCCATCATGCTGGTTGTTCCACAAAGGAAAGAAGAATCCTTGCTTGGGCAGAGCTTTGATTCAGTGCATCATTAACTAATTATTTAGGGTTAAACCTTGAAGCTAAATTCTAGCAAACCTTTTATTAATACAGGGAATTTCACATACAGAAAAACCAAATACTAACTGAAGCAGCAACAGTACTGGCTAGAGGCTCTAGTCCCATCATGCTGGTTGTTCCACAAAGGAAAGAAGAATCCTTGCTTGGGCAGAGCTTTGATTCAGTGCATCATTAACTAATTATTTAGGGTTAAACCTTGAAGCTAAATTCTAGCAAACCTTTTATTAATACAGGGAATTTCACATACAGAAAAACCAATGTGTTGTGTTAGATGTGTTACAGCAGCTCTCACACTAACAAGGAGATCAAAACCCTTTGAGAATCTGGGGACACTATCAGTGCAGAGAGATAAGGTGAAATCTCACATGATGCTTGAGTGAACAATATTGACGATTCTGTTTCAACAGCAACAGTAAAGGAGCCACAGCCTGTCACGAAATCCTCATATAACTTGTATTTTAAAACATTCAAATACAAAACACACACACACATTTTAGTTGACTAAAAATATACCTTGTCCAGGGACAAAAGGTCTAGAAAACTGGGACACGATAGAAAGAGGTGTTAGTGTGGGACGGATGTTCTTCATGTTTGACAGCTGAGCTGGTGCTGGTGACTGGGCCGGTGAGGTGACAGGACTACCTAGTTGAGGACTATGCTGCAACTGGAATAAACAACACATTAGAGTTTTAAATAGCACCCAGTCGAACAAGCTAACAGCACCTTCAACCTTCAGAGACTGAAGGGAAGTCAAAATAACTTCTAACTACCATCAGAGTAGATTCTCATTCCCCAAAAGAACACGCAAAGAATCAATTTGTGCGTAGACACCAAACCAGCGCCTCCTACCTGTGCAGCACCGTCTAAAGTGCTAAGCTCCGTGGCCTTGTGCCCCCGTTGCTGATCACAGTAGTACTTGCTGTGCTTCCACTGCGGCGGCGAAGGGTTGCGGGGCGGGGGGGCGCTGGGGATGCTGAGCTGCATCATCACCACCCCCGCGCCGGGCGGGGGCGCCACCGCTGCGGGAGAGGAGCCAGGGGACAGTTAGTCACCGCGGTCAGCAGAGAGAACATCAGCCATGTTTTGCTAAACAGCTGCTGGGAGTCAGTGTCTGCTCTACAGCTGCATCTCCACCGTCAGATACAGCTGCAATAGTTAGAGAGGGACCCTCAGAACGAGGATGGTGGAAGCAGTGAGACTCATTACTGAGAATAATTTGGGAAGAAATCGTTCTGTTTAATAGTGGTTGAAAGTCTCCAGTGTGCTCTGCAGTGTCTGTCAGAGCAATGTGCTGCAGAATGCTTCATTTAGAGACAGAAGGTACCTAGTTAGCTTTACATGATGAACAGCAATGCAGACTCAAGTGTTCTCTCTGACAGGATGCCATGTAGCAGAAAGCTCGGGGATCAACCTGTAGTCCAGGCAAGCTTATCCTCACAAGTTCTGTATAGGAGTGTTTTTCTGGACAGATTGCAAACTGACTCCACATTCTGTGCCACTTGGGCACTGTGGTAGTCAAAGTCAGGGGAGAACACCTGAACACCCAACACTGTTGCACAGGGAATCACCCGAGGAGCTGTGACAAAAGGCTGCCCAAGAGAGAAACCATCTTCCCTCTTTGTCCCATCTTTGTCCCACGGAATTTATATAATGTCCTTTTCACTTGTAAATGGTTGTTTGCAATTTCCTTCTCTGCTCTACCCACTGTTTACAGCATCTCTCAGAAACCACAATTAAAACATCGTTTAATCACCCATCTTTAAAGCAGGAGTCTGTAATCTTCTCAATTTACCACCTACGTCACAGCATCAGTTAGGAACACTCAGATATAGACTACAAAATGGTACTTGAAAAAATGGGCTATAGCTGCCACCACCTCTGGGCTCCACAGAAACACAGACATCTTCAAAAATCAAACCAAGCAATGTAGAATAAGGAGCTCACAGCATTAAAACCACATTAGCTTTTGTAAATTCTATTTGGAAATATTTATTGTATTGGTAAATGAATTATCAATGTTTCTGCATCTAGACTTCCTTTTTAATGGCAACACGTTTCACCACATGTTACAGATTGAAATGGAAGCATGTGGCAAACTTCAGCCAGGGGAGAGAGAGGGAGAGAGAG
>NW_008650336.1:14184-18730 GCF_000695815.1 Acanthisitta chloris
CCTGCAAGAGCCACATTGTGAATATTCCTATTTCATTGCACAGCAAAATAAAATATAACTGTTTATGACTACTGCACAGTCAGAATACTATACAACAACACTGTCCAAGTGGTAAAGCCATAGTAGTCCCTATATGTAAACCTGAGATGTACCAAACACCTAGATACACACTGCATTTAACACACAAAAATGGGTGTATTTTAGGATTCTATGCACAGATTTCTAAATATTATAAATGATAGTTATTTGCATCTTATTGTTTTATAATATAGTATTTTATTCTCCAACATTCTAGCATGTTCTTTTGACATATCTCTGTTGTGTGAGAATGGAACACCCAACCAAAACCTGCTTGTCTTTCACAACCACCTACAGCACCATTTCTAAATACGTGTCACAATCTGAAATGCTCTTTAAACTGCAAAAGAAAACTTTGTACATCCAGAAAATCTTGTTCTTTCTACTGCTTCTAGTTCCACAGCATTTCAGCAGATGAAAACAAATGGAATTCTGATCCTAAGCAAACATCCTGAGAAAATCAAGTGTCATACATCTGGCCAGTTTGCAGACACCTTATCACCTGTCAAATCCCAGAAGGATGTTTTGCTTTATTCTCTCAAAATTTGTTCTCCCTTCCTGAAACTTCTTCAAATCATAGTTTTTGTGTGTTTGACAGTGGTGTGAACCAGGCCATCAAAGCTGCACAAAACCAACACTTCCAGAACAGATCAGGAGGGCAGAAAAACAAACTAGTGCAAGGCCCATCTAGATGTTCTGAACTGTCAAATCTTCCAGAACTGCAGCCAAGAAACCCGAAGCAAAATGGAAACAAACCCAAACCTGCCCATGAACTATAACACACTGCTAATCCAGCCACGTTGCCACTTACCTGCATAGTATCTATTTACTAATTAAACAGGCTCTAAAAATAACTTCAAAGATAAATGTTTGTAAGAACCAGCACATCTGTAACAGAATCGAGGTCACTGCCCTAGGGTTGTTTAATCTATTGCTTGCAAAACACAGAGAGCAGTATTTGAGATTATCCCTTTTCTTCCAGCCAAACCTCTAAGGTATCAAATTCCCCACCGGTAAAATTAAGACAGTGCCACTGTGATCACAGAATTGTTCTATAACCTCTGGTTTGGAGGCTAACCCAGTGCTCTTCATTTCCTGATGATGGCTGGAACTTCAGAGTTTGAAGTGTTTGGATATTAACATTACAAATGTGTCATGGCTCTATGTCACCACTGTTCTCAAACACACCGAGGCTGCGATTTACACACCACCTAAAAACTGCCCAAGTATTTTGTAGATTAAAACTTTCTGACCCTGACTGAAGGGCTTCTGCTGAGTGACATTTATCTGCTGGAGGCTGTCCCCAGGCTGCCCCCTGAAGCTGCCTGTTGTTTCACTTAAGTTCCAAGTTGTCACTTTAAAAGTTACAATGACAGCAATTCAGATGAAGAATTACCAAAAAAAAATATTATCAATCAGAGATGGCAGTCAGGTTGCAGTTGTTCTAATAGCTAGCCATGAAACCAATGTGACAGTTCACAGCAGACTCCACACAGAATGGCTTAGATGAAAACCCCAATAAAATATACCTTTTATTGGCTGCATGATGGACAGAGCAGGGGGTGAACTTTTACAGGATGAGGGTGGAGACACTATGCTGTAGTGCACAATGGAAGCAGCCTGTTGTGGCTTTGACTTGGATGAAGGTGGCAATAATGTAGGAGGTGATGGCTTCTGACTTGAATGGTGGCTATAAACTATGAAAGCAAAAGCAGTGAATAAGGCTTCCAGAAAAACAGAACACCCCACACAGCTCTGAAGCACTTCTAGCTCTTCAGCAGGTCACAAAGCTGCCTCTCTTCTCTGTGCAGACACAAAATGCTTAGTTTTCAAACTCGCCTCAGGAATCTTAAGAAAATCACTACTCCTACTCTGTGAAGTCAAGTCTAGAATGCTTGAGTGGAAGAAATGAGCATAGTGCTTCCCAGCTCCCTCTGTCAGATGTAACCTCAAATCTCAGCATTCTCAGACCCATCCAGCTGTTGAGGAAAGGACGAAAGTCATTCTGCCATCAACATTCAGTTCCCATGTCTGTCCCAACTCAGGAGCAGCCATGCAAACATGGGATGTGTGCTACAGCAGCTTGAGAGATGAGAAACAGATTGAGATATCAAACTAACCTGCCTCAGGTTAAAACTGGAAAACAAACTCAAAAATGGAGGAAACTATACAGTGGTTAATTCTAAACCTCAGTGGCAAATCTCCCATCACCCAGCACAGTAACAGCAAACATGTTTCAAGTTTCCAATAAAGACTTTGCTCCCCAACCTGCACACTGCTGTCCTTGAAGCTGCTGCGAGTTGCATGGTGACGATGTTCTAGGAAACTGTATCTGCTCTGATCCAGGAGGCTGCAAATATCCTACTGATGAACTGCAATAACAAAAAAAGAACATGACTAACAGGCATTTCTGTTATCCTCATTTATTTAATCACGACTGCTGCGTTTGCTGTCTGCACATACTGCAAATCGCTGAGATTTGGGCAATTTTACATCAATAATGTTCCCACCTACCCCTGAATGTACTCATTCTTCAGAAGACTGAAGTTTCACACCTCTTCCTTGGCAAAAACACATGTCCTGCCTACACTGAGAAGCTGCACTAATTCACCTACTTTGATAGACTATTTTTGTGTCCACAGTGCCATACTGGCATAAAGACATGTAGAATAATAACAGAAAGACAATTTGCCTTGCTCAGCTAAGCAGAACCAGGTCTGAGTTCAGTGTGATCACCACAGACCCTGCCAGCAGGATTCTGGATGTAGCCCCTCAGCTGGAGGCTGCCCCCAAACCACACACCTCTACTCCAGCTTACACCAGCACAGCTTAGAGAGATGATTGTCTTCCATGGCTTTGCCAAACAGGGGCTGGGAAAAGGAAGATGACTCAACCATTCAGTTGTTTGTAATATGTAGGAAAAGGGTAACTTGAAAAGTTTGTTTATGCCAAGTGGTTTTTTTTCAAGACAATCAGGGGAAAAACTGGTAAGTAACAGAAACAGTCAAATTCTATCATACCACTGACTGCTCAGCCAGAACATCAGGTTGGTGGACCATAATCAGGATGTGCCTAGGGAATTGTGAAGTAACAGACAATCATGCTGAGAAAAAAAAATCCTTCAAAAAAGTAAGCTTAATCCTGTTGGACTTTCCATTTTTACCTATGTTGTCACGAGTTTGTTCCATCCTTTGTCCCACAGTTCAGTTACATATTTTTACCGATTCCCTTTCCTTAAAGCAGACAAAACCCAGGGAAAACTAACACAGATGCTCTCACACAGCTTCTCATCTGCCAACTGTTTTCTAGTTTTCAGCAGTGACCTGTAGGTTTGACACTTCAGCCCCTGCAGAACAGAATTCTGCCTTCCTTGTCAGAGTGCTGCAGCAAAACTACTGTGATGAAAGCACAATGCTGTCAGTACTTGCTATCCTGCTCTGAATTCCTAATGAATGTTTCCCTGTTCAACTGAGGGACATTCTGAATGACACAAAAGATAAGCAACAAAACTTACTTCAAAAAAAAAAGTCTGGGATTATGCCTACCTGTGACTTCACTGAACCTCAGATACACCTACAGAAAGGGATTAAAAACCCTTCAGATACAAAGAAGAATAATTCAGGTGTAACTAGATGAAGCCATGTGGGAATGACACAAATACTATGTAAGTCTCTGCACTCACAAAAGGATGAAGCAAGCTTCATACTGGTGCTGCTTGTTTAAAAGCTGCCAGGTGTTTTGAAATGCTGCACATTTGTGAGTTCAAAAAACTAGAGAATAATTTGCAGCAAGCATTAATGAATTGTTCTGGGTATGTACCTGTCTGCTCTCAAATACTCGGACTGTGTTGGGGACACAGATGGATTTGCAGGGAGGGCACAGAGCAATTTGCTGTTGCCAGAGTAGGTAAAGAAAGAAAAAAAGCTATTTATCAAACAAAAGCCAAGCACAGGAAAAAGTTCCTGTTGCATCACCAGCTGTGAGCCAGCTTTGTACCTACAACACAAAATAAGCTAAGCTCCTTCCAGACAAAGCTCCAAGAAAGGAAGTCAGTCTTTTTCTGGCATTCAACTTATTTTTTCTCTACATACTGTTAAAGTAGTGTCTTTGATATCTTAAATAATGCTGCTGAACACACTGGTGCTGAATGGATTCAGAAAGGAATGCAGAAAATTTGAGAGGTGGAACTGTACTAAAGTATTGCTGAAAGCGATACGGAGACACTGTTTTCCAGTCCAACGAGTATGTCACAATTAAAGCAGTACTGGTTGCTTCAGTTAATTGCATAAGAGCAAAAATAAAGAGTGTCTGTAAGTTGCCCTTAAAATACATTTTAATATCTGCAATACTAAATGCAGATCCTGTCAGTTATTACAAAGCAATTAAGCCGAGAAATCAAGTACCAGTCAAACTCACCTTAAATTATTCTGTTGGCCTGATGGAATGACACTGTAGTAAACTGGCATTC
>NW_008650336.1:18740-27589 GCF_000695815.1 Acanthisitta chloris
CTGGCTGGGAATTATCACAGGCTGCTGATATGTCTGCTGGGGCACTGCTTGGGAACCTTGAGGCACCGAAACCTACAACCGAGAACACGTTCAGGTTTCCTCCTGCAGACAATGTTTCTTTCTGCCTCTTGACCATCACCTAGTTGATACCAGAAATTAAAACAACCCCAAAACTGAAAGACCTGCTGGAGTTCTGTGAATCCAGAAGACTAGTGATAACAGTAGCTGGAATAACAGTGCTTTATTACAAAGAATTCTTTAAATCTTCTTCCCCCAAAATGGAAATGTTGGTTCCAAGGGACTCCATCAATCAGCAAGAGATTCTCTCTACAATAGAGAGCAGTGTGGTGGGGAAGGAATCGTTATGAGCTTTTCTCCCCCACCCTCTGAACTGCAGCTAACACAGCACTTGGCTTCCAACAGGACTAAAACTTGGACACCTGTGACAGAAATTCTTCTCACTTCAATTGTGAGCTTGTGGTTTTTACTATCTGTTCCCAAAATCAGCTTTGCCACCTGCTGCAGCTTTCTGCCATTTACAAAGCAATGCACTTAAAGCCCTTCCCCAACATTCAGACACACAGGAGAGTGACTGGGCAGTTGTGAATCCATTACCCACCTGATAAGATGGCACTGAAGGATATGGAACAATCACACCTTGAATTTGATTCCCAACGTTGTTGTGTTGGCCACTGACTAGATTTTGATTCTGAGACTGCTGAACTCCAACTAAACCCTGGTAGTTTTGCTGCTGGTTGGGCAAAATCTGGTAACCTGAAATTACACATTTATATCTTACTTTGAAATAACGAACACATTTCATACACAGTTGCCTACGTGAAATACACGTGTAGCATTTTCCAATGGCTTTTTAAATCTGGCAACTTCATAACAGTTGAACTCATCATGCATATAAAAAGAAGCCAACATTAAAATTCAGAATTTGTTTGTTTGGGTTCAGCATGAAGTACTGTACATACTGTTTGCAGTGCTGCTCCCACATGCGTGCACTATCTGCTCACACTCTGAGTCACATGCATTAACACCTTGACTGGACAGGTGACAGCTGAAAGCATTGGAACAAAGCATGCTAGACAATCCCAAACCCAACTCAGTGCCTGTTGCTAGGAACAAGGCCATTCCAGGTAGTTCAGTTTTGAAATCCTAGCTATGCTAAATTCAGCTAGTACCTCAGGTGCCCCAGGGGTGAGAGCACTGAGTGTGATTCAAAACTGACTCAGGCTTCAGGAAAATGTATGTTAAGGCCTGTGTGCAAATCAAAGGGCAATTTCTGCTGCAATCTGTAATGCTAAAACCGACTGGGAACCGAGGGAAATCTTCCAGATGGAAGCTGTGTTAGTATGCAGTGGAAGACATTTTATATCCAAAGTTATCTTGAGGATAAGAAGAAAGATTTTTGTATTCACCTCTCTATAGTGTCTCTACAACAATTTGTTATTGCTTAAGCTGGTATCCTCTGCTAGCTTTCAAAAAGTGCTTAAAAACCCCATCCAGTCCCCCCAAACCCAAGACAAAACACCCCAAGCATGAGTGCCAAACAGGAAATCTGTGCATTGATTAAGTCCAACCTGAACTCCCACTCTCCTCTTCTTTTTTACAAAGCATATAGCAGGTAACTGCTACCATGACCAAAACACATGCAGAACACAAGTTCTTGTTGTCATATTCTGTCATACAGGTGTGCACTACTTACCCCGTCAGCAAACCCCCACCACTGTCAGTGTTTCTGAGACAAAGCCACTTATCTCCCCAGAATAACAAAACTGGGCTTGTCAAGATGCACTGACGGCAAGAAGAGCCTAAAGCAAATTTAGCTGCAAAAACTCACTCGGTGTTTCTTTAAACTGTGTAAAAAAATGGCACGGACTTTTCTGAAAGTAATTCAGTTAACACAAAGCACTTTTTTGTGAACACCCACCCGTGCTCATTGATTACACACATCCAGGGCACAGCGAGCACTGTGCACTAACAGCCTCAGCTGGCTGTTTCCATAGAAATTGCAACCATGAGGATGAAAAGAAGATTGTTAATAGAGTCAAATATTGCTTCAGAAAATTAAAGGGAAGAAGGTTCAGTTTGTTAAATCCAAGACAGCTATTCATTAGAAACACACAGCACTGTAAATATTTTCAGAGCACCAGACAAAACTTCAGAACAACACATGCTTGAAGTAGGATTAGTAGTGAGGATCTCTAATCACTTCTAAGTTTGAGCTGTGCACAAAATCCCTTTCATATCTGTAATAAACAAAATGCTTAAATATACTTTGTCACACGATGATCTATGGCACCCAAAAAGCAGCAGAAGGCGAAGCTGTGGCGTATGACAGACCCAATCAATACACCTGCAACCCAAACCCCTCATTTCCCAGAAATTGCAGTGTAGCTGTGAGCAGTTTTTCAGCTTTTTCTGGCACTTCCAGAGACAGACACGATCAATTTTGCAAGCAGAGAGAACTGGAACAATATAAATTGGCTGCCACGAAGGTTCCCCAGGGCATTCCAAAGAATGCTCTATTTTTAGCTTCCCAATTTCACCTCTGCATGGAGTGGGCTGGCAGAAACACAGCACTCAGCAGAAACCCACACCTGCCAGAGCAGATTGTCTCACTACACAGAAACACTCTGGAACAGCAGATAAAGAAAAGCAGCATGTTTCTTAATATTTACACAACTGGAAAGAAATCACTGTTAATGTAAGAAAAGTTAACTGGCAGAACACAGAAATGCATTTTCTGAGTAACACATTAAAAGTGAGAAACAGCCTTTATTCAGGAACAGAAAAGCAAGTACAACCACTGCGTTCAGCTGTGAGTTGCTGAGCTTGGTTACAACTATTACAACTGGGATAGTTTGATCCCTTGTGAAGCACAAGGCAGTTGAACTTGAGCTGATGTTCCTACAGGGATTGTAGTTCTGATAAGACTTTTAAACAACCTGTAGTTATGTCTCAGGGTAACTGTGCTCTCGTTATCATGGCAATCAGAAATGCCTTTTTCCTGAAAGAAAGTTTTCTTCTCCCAACATCTTTTGGGCAACCAAAGCATTCTGATTCAAAGTCACCCCCATAATATTTCACCTGAAACCCCTTTAAAAAGGAAGGCAGGAAGCAGCTGAAAAAGAGACCGGTTCACTGTGAGAAATGTAAACCTCTCAGACAGTGTTACGGCCCCGAATCCAACAGCTCATCCATAAAGTCAGTGCCACTCCTTGACATTAGGCCAGCAGTGGCTTCAGTTGCCATGCTCTCAGCAGCTGTCATCTTTTATCTGCATTTGTGCTTGCAAAGTTATTTCATAGTTAGTAACCACTTAATGAGATGAATAAAACCCACAGCTTTTGTGCAATACAGGACTTGCAATTCTGATTTTTGACCAGGCACACTGCTCTGTGAGCCCAGTGCTGCCTCTTGTCTCTAAACAGCCACTGCTAATAAGCATCAACCGCTTCAGGTGTAGCTTTGTGTCAAATTAATACAAATATTAATGGTTTAGAATAAATTACAAGAGAGAAAATTTTCAAATACACCATGACATGGAACCTTCCATCTCTAGAAGGCTGATTCTAGTTTGCTGATCAAGCACTAAATGAGAACCAGCAATGGCTGGGGAACAGTTTGGAGATTTTGAGTTCAACACTAATTATGCAGGTGCTGGTAAGATCCTTCTCTCTACCATTAGTGCTGGTAGACACCAAGTAACCAAACACAGAGCAGAATTACTGGCTGGAGTACTCCTTAACTACTTCAACACGATCCCTTGATGTCAGAGTGCAGGTACAAGGCACATGATCAAGTAGCAAAGCTGTCTGCACAGCTTCTCTCATTTCTTCTAGGACAGAGAGGGAGATTTTAGCTGCTGATGCTTTTCACCCACAGGCAGTGAAATTCAGTTAAAATGTAAAGAGCTAAAAACATACAAGAAACAAACTTACTTACCTAACAGCAACCAATTCATCCCTTTACACCACCCCATGCTTTGCAGTTCAGATTGCTTTGTTAGCTACATCTATCCACTGAGCTCTCTCTGATTTGGGGAGTCTGTGCTGTTCTCACAGGGTGTCCCCACAAGGGGAAGTAATCCCAGCTGAGCCTCAGACTTTTTGCTATTAAGTAGTCTAGGTATTAAAAATTCTGAGGAAGGAAAGCAGGTTGTGTAATACAGTTGAGTAACACATCTTTAACTCCAGTGGATGAAACAAGTTGCAAAACCAAGTAATTCGTTTTCCTTTGGAAAAAATCTCACTACACTTTCTGAAGAGTGAAGTGCAGTAAGCAGGTACCAACCCTACCATGAGTGGCCATCAGATCTTGATGATACTGCAGTGAAATAATCCTATGTCAATTTGTGAACTGAACTCTGAATAACTACATCAAGTGTTGCTGCTGTTGGAGCACTTCCTGGGAGAACTGCAGAAGAGGAACCATCCCTCTTACAGGCTGCTTCACACAACAGCTGCACAGAAATCCAGTTCATATTTGTACAGGCTGATCTTTCATCCTGTTTCTGCAGAGCTACACGTAGTTGGGGGCAGAGGGAGGAACTAAAAAACTCCTTCCTGAAGCAAACTCAGGACATTAGATCTAACCTAATCAGCTAAGAGGTGGTGTAGGAGCCTGACCTTTAGGGATCTCTGCCTCCAAACATCACTAGTTACTTCTGACAGTTTTGACTTGACTCAGCAGTAGTTTTTGTTTCAGGAATCCAAATCTAACTGAAGGAGTCATAACAAGACTTTTAAGTACAGATTATCAGAGTAATGGTAGCTACAGTTACAATTTGTAAGGAAAAAAGACAGTAAGAAAGGAGGTGAAAATGCAGCTAACATTCATAGAAAGGTAACTCAGAAACAGTTGAAAAAAGTCTTTACTAAAAATAGGAGGAGGAAACAATTAATTCTAACCACTGAAGTCTCATTGTTTATTCTACTCAACACCCTGATATGTTTATCCTTAGGACAGAAAGGCAAATTAAAACAGTACCACCAGTACCTTCTGCATAGAACTCTTTTGTGTCACAGCATCTAAAAATCAGTATTTGTTTGTTTAGAACTGTCAGTTAAGGCAAATCTCTGTGATATTACATCATTTAGAGTAATAATTCATCTTACTTTGCAAGTTACTAAAAGGTTAGCAACCAAGTTACAATTTTTTTAAAGTTAGTCAGTTCTAAACATAAAGAAATCCAATAATTAAAGTTACAGCATGAGCCACCACAGGAAAATGGCTCAAACCTCAAGTTTCATGCACAACTGACTCAAATTCCCACCTCAGGTAAGTTACACTTCATATCCCACGTCTCAACTTATACTTCATTTGAAATCTTACAGCAAAATAGGTTGAAAATGAACAACCAGGAGAAAAAAGGCACACACAGAGTTGTACTGAAACACTGAAAGAGTTGAACAAACCTGTCTGCTGGGCAGGCTGTGGCAGGGGCTGGCTCTGCTGCGCGCTGTAGTGGACAGACACGGGTCGGTACTGCTGGCTGGAGTGCGGGTACTGGCTGGGGGCACAGTAACAGGCTGGCAGCTGAAACCCAACAGGCAAAGAGTCACTCCCTGCAGCTTTACAGCAGGCAGACAGCCAAATGCAAAACCCATCCCGTGACAAAAGAAAGATGCAAAACTTGCAACAGATGTTAAATGGTTTAGTGATTAAAAAAAATAAATCATTGATACTACATAAATTCCCTCCTTAACAGCCAGTTTCTTCTGCTTTTACTGTAGAAGTAACAACCTTCAGTTTCCACAAAAAAATATCTGAGACACTAGAAAACTATGCAGAACGTGAGTTTTACCAGCTACAAGTAAATAGGGAAACCTGTGTGATTGCTGCCACTCAAGTCATTCATTTCCAAGTACATAAGCCTGGAAAAAACCCAACCCAGAATAAATGCACAGCTGCAGTTTAACGGCAATACCACATGAACAGCTCCTGAACAGAACAGCAGGACCAGTTTTTAAACACAGCTCTTGGCAGGATGCAAACAGAGCCCCTGTACCTGTGGCACAGGTTGCTGCATGTATCCCTGCTGCTGCAGCACGGGCTGGCTGACAGCGTGGCTGGATGTGGAGTACCCCGGGGCAGAAACGGGCTGGGCAGAGGGTGGTGGAGGTGGAGCAGCAGCGATGATGTAGCCAGACTGCTGAGGGGGCTGCAGCACTACTGTGGACTGGAACATGGCAGTGTGAGGCTCAGCGGCATCAGCAGGGGGCTGGCGGGCAAGACTCATATGGCTGAACTGGGATCCGAGGTTGTCTTGCTGTAAAAAACAGGAAAAACTACATTTGCAAATGTATGTTCAAGAAAAAAAAACAACCCCAGAATAAAATAGCCAAATCCCTCACCAGGTTGCAGCTAGGCATGTCTCAGGTTACTGTGCATTAGCAACATCAGCCAAAGAACAACAGGGAAGAACATGGTGGAACACAGCAGTGAATTATCTCTTCAGGGCTGACAGCAGGACAGAACATCCACATTCACATTTCACTGCCAATATTTGACTTTTGGACTACATCTGCCTCTGTCTACTGCTTGTGAGAACTCAATTGTCAAAAATAAAGTCAGAATTTGTGTCGCTGACATTTTCTGACTGGGCTCCAAAGCTTGAGTGCAAACATCCAACAACCCTAGTTAAAATAGCAGGAGGCATTAGTATTGCTAAAGTAATTTTGGGGTTTAAGAGCTTATGATAATGAGGCTGTAATCCTGAGTTACAAGATACATTTTCTAACTTGGTGTTATACTACACGCACAGATTAATTATTTTTTTGTCATTTCAAGTAACAGCTGCAGGAAATACGTTCCAGAGATTTACCCTCTGTGTGTACTTTATTAACATCTGAAACTATGACACTGACTGCTCTGAGCACTGCAGGAGCTCTGCAAAATCTGAAGCTTCTACTGCTGCAACCCCACACTCCTCCTCTTCTTTTTAAGCAGTTCAGCATCCCATTAGCAACACCCTGGAAATCAGAAGGGATCACTAACTAGTTCTGCATTTTCTTGGCTAAACAGGAAGATGAGAGTTCACAAAAGTGAACTCTCCAAACATGCAGGAACAGAGAAACTATTTTAAGACCACTTGATTTTCTCTTAGATCATCCTGAAGATAGGAATTAATCAAGAAAGACTAAGTGCTATTTTTTTTTTTTTACTGATTGGCTATGTTCAGGTTTTATGACGAAATTGAGTAGTTTCCAGGCTAAAGATATTAATTACCACTGGAAATTGGAATTTGCACCTAAAACTTAATTTTGATTACCCTGACAGCTTAAAAAGCCCTATTTTCATTAGAATCTGACTTTGGCATTTCATTCTTTAATGGTGCTCATTAACACACCTACAACCCTTTTCTGCTTTTCAGAACACTGAGTTTAGACAGAGGATACTGAATGAGAGTTTATATTACCTCTAAATATGTCCCAAGGCTAAACCCAAGCAACACACATTGGCTTCTGTCACACTACTAGTGTAAGTGAATTCTGACCTGGTCAGTTTGTCCTGTGGTGCCATGTGTGGTATAGGCATGATGTATTGTATTTAACATGTATTCAAACATGTATTCAAGCTCTAAATAACTTCAGCAACAACATCACTGGTAACAGGACATCCTCCACCAAGTGCAGTTCCTTTCACAACTCTGTACCTAATGTCCTGCTAACAGTCATAATGCAGTTTTAATGATATGCAGGCTACTGAACTCAGCTAACACTGTATTTATTATTAGAAGACATTTCTGATTCATGTTGAAAATAACAAGAACTCTAAGTACATACTAAATTAGCTATTGTGCAGCACTGTGGTGAGTTAACCTTGGCTAGCTCCTGGGTGCCCACCAAGCCACTCCAGCACTACTCCCATCCTTAGCAGAGGGAGAAAATAACATGAGGAGCTCATGGGTCAAGAAAGGGACAGAAATATTCATCAATGACCACCACAGGCAAAACAGACCCAACTTGGGGAAGGTTAATTTAAATTTATGCCAATCAATAACAGAGTAGGATAGTGAGAAATAAAACCAAAACCAAACCAGCTATATGCTCCACTATGGTCCTCCATGAGCTTCAAGGGGAGAACCTGCTTCTCAAGAGTCTCGTCCATAGGCTGCAGGTTCTGCTCCAGCACCTGGAGCACATCCTTGCTTTACTTCTCCTGACCCCAGCTTCTGCAAAGTTGTTTCTCCCTCCTCTCCCTCACAACTGCTGCATTTCCAAATCCATTCAGAGATGTCACCAGTGTCAATGACTGACTTGGCTTTGAGCTTGGAGCTGCCTGAAACTGCCTCTGTCTGACCTGGGGACAGCTCCCAGTCTCCTCCCACAGAAGTCATCCCTGCAGCCCCTGCTACCAAACCCCTGCCACATAAACATGTACTCATTAGAGTATCAGAGCAGTCTGGGGAGCTGAAAAACTTGAATATTTGACCTGGACTCTAGTTTAGATTCTGCCTTGGATAACTACTCTCCTTCACCAAGTTTCAGTTTCAATTTGTGTCAGTTTTCTTTTTTTTCCAGACTAAGACATTTAATTTCCAACTTCTATGTATTAAACAAGGGATGCTAGTCAAGTGGGAGTGTTAAGAGTCTTGGCAAAGAGGCTAGAAAAAGGTAAACTCAAAACACCAGAGCAGCTGATCCCTCAAAATGTATTAAAGTTCAGCAGAAGAAAGCGCAGACAAAGAAACCAGCAGAAATGATGGAAAGACATTCATCCAGAGACATAAACAGGTACTGACTGGCTAACAAAACAGCACTGAAAAACTTCCTTTACAAAGGGAAATAAACCATCTCTAAATAGAGAGATACATAGATATAGCCTTTATTGCT
>NW_008650336.1:27609-30909 GCF_000695815.1 Acanthisitta chloris
AGATGTGAACCACATCTCTGTCACTCAGGGAACACGTTGCTGTGATTGAGAGCCAGTCACTACCCTGGGATCACACAGCACACGGCCAAGCAAAGCTCAGCACCCACTAAAGATGAACTCAGGCAAGGAGGGGAAGAACAGAAGATATAGTACCACAGAGTATTGCTGTGTGGAGGAGACTGGCAGGAGTGGGGGTGGATAGGAGACTGCAGAGTACTGGACAGGCTGGGAGGAAGGCTGCAGGGGCCGCAGAGGCTGAAGGAATAACAGGGTGATAAATATGGTTAACATCAGAGTAAGAGAAGTGAAAACAACAAGTCTTTGGTAACAGAAAAAAGCAACTCTGCTCCACTACCACAAAGTGAATGGATACCTCTTTTAAGCTCAAGACTGCACAGAATTAAAACAGAAGTAACTCTGAATACCTCAATCTCCTGGAAGGTTTCTTCTGTGCTGTATTTGTTATACATTATACTAGCTATGTCAGCAAATTGCTTCTATTTAACATTACTGTTTCTTTTAGAGAATTTTTTTTAAATTATGGACTAAACATGCATTTTAATACAAGCTCTTTCAAAGCATCTGAAGGTAGAATGAATTTACTGCTAGCCACAGATGAAAACATATTATTTTCACTTATTCAGCAACACTAAACTATTTTCTCTAGGCTGTGGCATTTGAACATCAGTCAAGTATCCTTGCTGATATTATTTCAGGCAGGTTCAACTGCAGCATCCATTGAGAAGTAGTACAGAATTTGAAGAAAAGAGCAAATACCAATACAGACTTGTGTAAGCTACAGACAGGGAGAGAGTTCAAATGAGCCTTTTCCAAAACAGGCCATCTCTACTGTGGCATACACAGGTATCTGAACAGAAAATTTAACCAGGAAAATGAACAGAGCTGAAGGTTTAGGTGAAGATCTATAAATAACTCTTTGATAAAATTTGAAAACCATCTGAAAATATCACAGGGGACTATAACCAGTGGCTGGTCCTGAAACAGCTGCTGTGGAAAGAGGTAGAACCCTTCCTTCTCCTGTCCATACACACTTTTCTTTTCCTTCTAGGGCTGAAGTCATCTTTAATCTGGCCTGTTTTACTGAATTCCTCTTGTACAAGACAAGCATAAAATAAATCCCATTCTTCCATGTGCAGTTTTGTGAGCAGAGTAAGCCAAGGTGCTCCTGAAGAGACAATTCATACTCTACCAGGCCCAAGCTACCACTGTTGTGCCATCACTATCACCTGTGCAGTACAGCCCAAGAATTCATCTGACTGATAAACAGCCTCAAGACAAGAAACAAAGGATTCAGTTGGATTAACTCTCTTCCCTTAGTACCAGAGATAACCACCCAGTGTGACTAGGGATGAAGGCAGAACCTCTTTTCCAGAGCAATCCATGCTTGGTACGTTCTTGATACCGTAACATTTTCATCCTAAAACACCTCAGCATCCTGAGGGAAATGCTGCCTGCCACATTCAGTTACTGGCAGAACTGACAGCTCTGAGGGCTGTGATGGAGAAGGTCACACTTTGTGTGACCATTACTTCTTCACACACTTGAGGAGAACCAACCCACTGCCCCCTGTTATCAGTGTGAGAGTACCCAGAGCATGTGTTTGACATGTGCACCTGTGAGAGGATGTGGTTAGCCTGTGGCTGTTGCTGAGGTGCTGTGGGAAGCGATGGCTGTTGAGGAGGTCCAGGCACTTGGGTCCTAACAGGTTGCTGAGGCATAGGAGGATTGTACACAACTGGAGTGCCATCTGGGTTAAGGAATGGCTGACCTGGGCAGTTGGAAGAGAACAAACACGACCAGTTGTACCACCTAAGCTTGGAGAAAACAAACTTATTTACAGCAGGCAAAATGAACAATTAAATTTGAAAATAAGTCAAACTGTTTTATATGACAGGTTTATGCCAAATCCCCACAACTGTGTTCATAACAGCAATGACTAAACAGCCTCAATTTGACAAACTACATGCAGTTAAAAACAAAAACATTTAAGCTGAACAAAGATCCCCCAGTCTCTTCTTAGTGAACACAGATAAATATTCACTATAACCTGCTTGTCTTGAAACCTGATTTTTAATCAAGTGGATTGAAAAGGACAGGAGTACTAAAGGAAAAACCTACTCAAAATACTTATTTAAATCTCCTTCAATCAATTTGAACCCCAATCAGAACACAGGAGTGCTTAAAGGCAAATATTTTGTTTAAACTATATAAAGCAATGGCTGCACTGGTATTCTTGTGACTGCTAATGAGATTACTGGTACAGGACTCTCTTTCCTTTGGCTTTTAGCTTTCAAAATAACTAATACAGTATTGTTCTCCTATTTAATAATTTGCAGCTTCAATACCACAGCAATGGACTAACAAAAAAGAATTGGGGAATAAACTCCCTGAAAGTAAATTACAAGCAAACAGTGATTTATTTTGGGAGGATACAAAACAAATCAAAGGAACAGCAGCCTGGCTAACAAGGACCTGTGTCTAGCTGCTTCATTACATGTGTCCTGCATAGAATTATTTTGATGCATAAAGTCCAAATATTGATGTAATTTTTTTCTCTCCTCCAATATTAATATTATTTTGTCCTTTCCAGAAAGGTAAAAACTGAGACCAAAGCCTTTGCACCCTAGTCAGGGTCCTGTCACAGCACACTAAAGCTCCTCCAGACTTCTTTGTCCCAACCCATTCAAATGCAACTGACCAACATATAGTGTAAGACAGGACCAAGGAATCAGTGAGGAGACAGGCAGCATGAACAGACCTGCAAAAAATAAGCTACATATTATGCAGCTGGACTGCAGGTGATCAGGCTAATTTAGCTTAACAGATTTCTCTTTAATGCTCAAGAACTGGAAGCATTATAAATACTAAATAGGGAGTCCACATAAATAGGGAGTCAGATTTTATTTCCTTCTACCACTTTTGGATAATCACCAGAGTTTAACTTGTTTCTTGGAATGGCTGGATAAGAACTGTGTTTCCCTAGCCTTCAATTAGTGCCAGGGATGGCTCTGCTGACCCAAGGATGCTGTGCCAGAAACAGAGAAACCAGTCTGTGGTTCTCGAGCTCTGGCTGTCATTTGGAGCAATAAAGCCACAGGGACAATGACAATAGGATGGGCCTCTCAGCTCAGGAGGGTATTGAGGTGCTGGAGCAGGTCCAGAAAAGAGCAACGAGGCTGGTGAAGGGACTGGAGCACAAGTGCCCTGAGGAGAGGCTGAGGGAGCTGGGGGTGTTCAGCCTGGAGAAGAGGAGGCTCAGGGGAGACCTTCTCACCCTCT
>NW_008650336.1:31043-32838 GCF_000695815.1 Acanthisitta chloris
GTGCTCAGGCATTGGAATGTGCTGCCCAGGGAGGTGGTGGATTCACCATCCCTGGAGGTTTTCAAGCTGAGACTGGATGTGGCACTTAGTGCCATGGTCTAGTAACCACAGTAGGGTTGGACTTGATGATCTTGGGGGTCTTTTCCAACCCTGTTGATTCTATGATTTGAGTACATTGTAAATCAAAGTTTATCTGCACCTAGACGTTCCTTGTGCTGAAAGTGCACTTCATCTTCTATCGGACACTCATTAGACATTAACATAATTATAAAATACTTGATGCCCCTAGCTCTAAGCTGACAAACATCCTCCTCCAAACCCAATGGCAATCTATGAAAATTAGGTGCTACAGCATCTCACGTGTAACTAAACTTTTAGCAGCTGATTCATATTAAAGAAAAAGAGAAATATATCTATTTCAGTGTTAACTCTTGTAGTTATAGAAGAGAAGTGATTTACTAACTGATCATTTTACAAACCCCAGAGAAACATTTAGCTTAAAACATCACATGCAGTCAAACATAATAAAACCCATCTACAGAATGATAGGAAATGTACCCTGAAGTATTTTCTTTTCTGCAATGAAGACGAATCCTTAAGCTAAAATTAAAATGTAATTTCCCAAAATGATGATGCTTAACATAAAAGGTAAATTAAAAATTTCAGGATTTCTTAATTTGTACAATAAACTAAGAGTTTGCCCAGAGAATGCTAACTTCTCATATCTCCCTACCTCTACATTATGAAGTCTCAATTGCCTACTACTTACTAAAAATACCAGTATTGGCCAATGCCACCAACACTGATTTAATCCAGTTTGAATCTGACAATCAGAAGTTTAGAAACAGAATGTCATCTCATGGTTCTCTCTTTCACTTGCATAAGTCAGTGTCATGAGCACAGAGACACAAGAATATGTCGCAACAAAACAAATAAAGGATAATAAATTCTTTCAAGTCAACCTGAATCTTTTCTCAGGTTCTGTCCCCTCACTGAAACTGTTTTATAATAGCACTTTTCTCTCTCCCCCAAAAAGCCAAATCAATTGATTTAAGTTACTCTGTGTTCTGGATAATAAATCATAGGATCTTCATAGTTTGTGCAAGTCACTCATTAAAATTTTACCTATCAGTCTCTATTAGAGAAAACCATGTGAATTTACTCGTTCCTTTGATCCTCCAGTCCTGCTTTCTCATTAAATGAGGTGCACTGAACAAACACAACCACAGAATAAAAATAAAGAGAAACAGAAAGGACGAAAGGACAACACTGACATTAACTCTTACACAAACACTCGTGCACCTCCCCCAAGTTCTCAACTGTAACAGAGACATCCACGAGCAGGTACCAACCTGTTTGCGGGTTGACCAGAACACTGCCAGGCGGAATGCCTGCCGCTTCCAAGGGAAGCAGAAACAAGCTAGTGCTAGTAGGTGCCACTTGCCCACTCATGCCACCATCAAAGGAAAGAGAGCTACTAGTGCTGACAGCGGGGTAGCCGGCAGGGGTGCCAGGAGGAGGCTGGCTTAGAGCTGGCACGGGCAGAGGCTGCTGGCTGTGAGAAAGAGAACCCGTGGAGGACCCTACACTACTAGAAGACTCTGAACCTAGGAAAGGAGTAATGAGAAATTGTTTTTACCTAGAGACAGAAACATCACTTAAAAATATATACTTGTAATGCTTACCCTTAAAGCTCAGCATTAAGCACATTATTCAACAGTGGCTTTTTCCAATGAGCTCCCCCTGCATCTCCCCTGGATTACCATCAGGAGATCCCTTCTGTGCACCAAGGGTC